>NW_024387492.1:12786762-12826762 GCF_900408965.1 Simochromis diagramma
ATGAAATATCCCTGAATTAGCTGCTTATTTTAACTCCTGAATTTCTCCCCAGGGTAGCTGAGCTGACAGGTTATGAGCCCCAGGACCTCATTGAGAAAACGCTGTACCATCATGTCCACAGCTGTGACATCTTCCACCTCCGCTGTGCACACCACCTCTGTGAGTTACAAGTGTGTTCATTTATGCTTTTACAACAGGCAGCTTGACCTTCTCTTGTTATGCAGCAACTGCTCAGGCAACCTGCTGCAGCCACCATGTGCAGGCAATCACACGTCTCCCACACGCACGCACACACACAAAAAAGAAAACGTGCAACTTGTTAAACATGTTAATCTCTGCTGTCTGTGTGTTTCTTTTATCTCCTGCAGTGCTGGTAAAAGGCCAAGTCACAACTAAGTACTATCGGTTCCTTGCCAAACACGGCGGCTGGGTCTGGGTCCAAAGTTATGCCACTATCGTCCACAATAGCCGATCCTCAAGGCCTCACTGTATCGTCAGCGTCAACTATGTCCTCACGTAAGTGTAAATAACGATTTCCATCCTAAAACCAGAGGGAAACTTTTGTTTTAACAGATACTTCATAATTGATTTCACAATAATTTAAAAAGTATGCTTTTTTGAGACAGTTAAATCTATAATTTGTGCTGATGGCTGCAATTATACTGTAGCTGCACAGTCATTGTAAAACAAGGTTGCAGCACTACTCCGGTCTAAATAAGAATGCCCTTTTAATAGAGATGGCACTGTGGGAATAACACTGAATATTTTACTTGTATAATCATATCATGCACTCTTATGATCTGTACTTGAAGCTCACTCTGTGATACAATGGGTCTTTTTCTCCTGGAGAAATCCTTCTCTTTATCCCTCCGTAGTCTCTCTGTACAAATCCACCAAATACAGAGGTTGCAGGACTCAGGCAGCTGTGTGTTATGAGAGAACAAAGCACACTAAGGCCCTTTGAGACAGCAAGACAAACATCAGGGTTCAACCCCATCAAAAACCTCTACTGCCACCATCGATCTGCAGTCTAAGGAAAGCAAAATCGATCAAACGGTGAACTAGGAATCAATAGCTATCTCATAGCTGTAACACATGTTGGATTTTCCTTGTTTGGTTGATCCACATGTAGTTTTTTCCTGTGTGTGTGTAAGTGCATGTGATGGAGAGTTTGCGCAAGTATGTACGTGCATGTATGCATATGGCTGCACTCCACCTATTGATTTCTTCAATGCAGTAAGGCGAAAACAAAGTAACTACATTAAAATGACAGAGAATTTCCAAGTGAATAATCAAGTCCAACACAGAAGTATCTGAAAGTCCAAGAGGCAAAAGTGGAAAAAAAACAAACAACTACTTAAAAAAAAAAACAGCAATTCAATCGCCTTGGCATGGCAGCGTTTCAGCCCAACAAGAATCCATTAATAAATTATGTTTGGAAGTTGGCTGGTGGCATATTTCAGACGTGAGGTGCTCTGACATTGACCCCTGAGGTGGAATTCGGCTAACACAGCTGAGTTTGCACAAAGGCCCAACATTATTGGCTCAGACATAAGTCAGCCAGGGCACAGATAGGATGCACAACTGGCTACCATAACTATACCTGCAAGAGCAAATAACACTCAGACTGTGCACTGGCTATCCAAACATAGCCTTTCGCCTGCAGTGTTGTACATAAGGAATGGGTCATATTTAGAGTCATATTGAAGAGGCTGGCTGTACAGGGTCAGGGATGGGCCACAAGGTTTAAAATGCCAGACAGCTGCTATTACATACTGTTGATGTGATAAGTTAAGAATAGGCTCATGTTTGCTGAACACTTGACACAGGAGCTTTTTTCACTCCCTCGACGGTGACAATTGCATTGAGTTCAGCCGCAGTACAGTGGGTTAAAATGTCAAAGATGGCACACAAGTTGCATGTTTGAAATCTGCAACATTCAAAAGTAAATTTAAAAAAACTGGGTACATTTAGAGGAAATTGATTGCATAGATAAGACTTATAAGTATAAATATGTTTCTGGTGTGTGTTTACTCTCGGTGCATTCTTTCCACATTCTCGTAATGTTTGTGGTTAAAAAAAGAAAAGAAAAAAGAATGATTAACGTTTTTTCTGGGTGTTTGTTAATAATCTCAGAAGCTGAGAGCTCATAATCTTAAAGTTCCCTTATATACTGTATTCACTTAAAGTTGTACTTAAATCCTTTTTATAAAGCCTGACTCAATCTAAGTCTGACAATCTATCTATATTCAACATTAGCCAAGGAGTGTGCTTTAGACTAATTAGTAATTATGCTTCTCGTGTAATGCTAAAATCAAGATGGTCAGAAAGAGAACATGATCCAAGTATATATGATGAAAATAGCCTAAAGGTTTGGGGAATTCTGGATTAACTACAGAAACATGAGCTAGCTTGAAAAAAATAAAAGTAAAACTAGGTCAAAAATGTTCTGTGTGTTTGTGTGGGTCACTGTGAAGAAGCTCCTCAGTAACCTGCAGCTCATAGTGCATAAAATAATTTGAACCCACAGCAAAGTTCAAAGATGCATGCATGTTAAAAGAAAGCTAGGGATCCGAGGTGATCTCTGAGGTTGTACATGCTAACATCAGCATACTCGCAGTAATAGTACTAACATGATGTCAGCACTAAAAAGAAAACCTCATGGTGAGTGGTGATAAATAAGTAAAGGGATCACTTGGCAGAGTCCTGTGGAGCCCATGAATTTCATAGCAATTCGCTGTTATAGATATGTTATTCTGAGCATGATCTTGCAAGATTATAAAAACATCACAAAATGGAAGTTTAAGTTAAACTATTTTGTTTATCTCTAACATGCATTTTATGTGTTTTAAAAGGGACACTGAGTATAAAGGAATGCAGCTGTCTTTGGATCAAATGAGCCCCAGCAAACCAGCCTTTCCCTACGCTGACAGTCACAATGAAGAAAGAAAGAGCACCAAGTCACGTCTGACCCAGTCCAAGGCCAAAGCCAGAGTGTCACCCTACCCACAGGTAATTGTTTTTTTTTTAGAGCTAAGTCAATTATGGAAGCTTGCTTTGGATTCAAATCAAAAACTCCCAGAACTGTGATTTTCTTGTTTCTGTCCAGCAATTTTCAGCTTTCAATCCAGAGCGTTCAGAGTCTGACCAAGACAGTCAGTGGGGAGGGAGCCCAATGACAGACTCTGCCTCTCCTCAGCTGTTGGATCCCAGTGAAGCTACGGAGGCTTCTTGTGCCTACAGATTGTATCCAGAATCGGGCTCCCTGTGCTACGGCCTGGGTCTATCAGAAGAGGATCTTGCCCATGCCCAAACGCACCCTCACACCACCACCTGTGATCGTGTTCGATGCCAGAGTGGCCGCTACTTCCTGGGAACCCCCCAGTCGGGAAGAGAGATGTGGTGGGACACCACACGCTCCGTTCTCTCGTTGCCAAAATTCTCAGTGGACAACAGCGAAGGCTACGAAATAACATCCTACCATGGCGCCATTCACGGTGAGGTGTTAGGGTTGAGACCACAACCATCTGTCTCTGAAAATAGTTCTGGCCTAGCTTCTCCTGGTAGCTGTTTTCCAAATGTTATTATGGGACATGCTAAGTTGTTTACACCGTCTCTTGCCAGTGTGCCGATTGCTACCATCTGTTCAAAAATTGCCCGCAACTGAAAGCCAAGTTATTTCACATTTCACATCCTCAAACAGCAAAAAAACCCCACTGTGCTTCAGCCAAGACACCCAGTCAGACCATGATGCTATAATGATATATGCATTTAAGGCAGAATTTTGCCCATTAACCACATGAGCATTTTAACAATGTGATATTCATTTATTCTATTGTTATCAACTCTGACCACTGATTTGCATTTATAGGACGGGGCCACTGGGACGAAGACAGCGTAGTGAGTTCACCTGACGGAGGTGGGTCCACCAGTGATTCAGGTGAGCGTTACCACGGTGACCAATTCCAAGCGAGCCCTCGAGAGCCCAGCAAGATGGAGACCCTGATCCGTGCCACACAGCAAATGATCAAAGAGGAGGAGAGCCGTCTACAGCAACACAAGATGCCACTGGATGTCTCGGGACTCACCAAAACTCACAGTCCCTGTTTCACCTCCTCCCTACCCCATCAATCTCAGCTTACTATGCCCAGCGTGGTATGCCGTGGCCCCGGAGCCCCCAGCATCGACCTCCTTACTGAACGCCTCCATCACCGAGACAGCATTAAAGTTCTTGGCCCCAATGAAAATGATGAAAACACGACGAGTCCTGCTTCTTTGTCTCGTCTCAGCAGCCCCAGCTCTGACGGAATCCCCAGATCAGGCCTCTCCCTCACCAAAGACTACATGCAGACAGATATGTCCCCACACCCTCAACAACCCCAGGGAAGTCCGCTGATCTATCCAGCACAGGAGAGGCAGCCACTGGACAGGCAGGCGGCGTACGCCTTGACTGGGTACTCCCTCGAGCATCTGTATGATCCGGAGAGCTTGCGGAGTTACTCCAGCTTGGCCTGTGGAGGAGTGCAGTATGATGTGGCATCTCATGTGAGAGTGCAGGCTGAACAAATACAGGGACATAAAACCACCTCAGTTATCATAACCAATGGAAGCTGACGATATCTGGTGAAGATTGAGCCAGCTGTCTAAAAGAGGACGTTACCATCCGTAGTGAGGTTGTAGGCATGTGCAACCAGGTGCTCCACACAAAAGCTGAGACACTGACAAAAGGATACAAGGAACCTGTGTGGGGCTGACTTGCCCTTGGTGATCCATTCAGCACAACTTGTGTTTGTCAGGCCTTTCTCTTTTCTTTGTCATTAGAGAAGTTTTTTCCCCAAGACTCTAAGAAGCTGTTCAGGAACTGACTTTTTGCATACTGCCTGACAAATGGAGAAAGTTTGCTCCATTACATAATATAACAGAGTTGTCTTAATGGCAGTAAAGTAACTTTCCCTCCCTGCAAAAGCTGGTTAAACATCAATCCAGTGTTTCTATTCCAAACCTCTCATGCACCATTGGCCATGTTTGTTAACCTGACCTGTACATGATTTCCAAAGGCAGTAAGAAAATGTGTTGTTCCATAGCCGTTTCACCTGAAAACTCCAGAGCACAGACCATACTGTCTGACACGTGAAGTGCAACATGGAAAAGGCTATTGACTCCCTATTGTAAGATGTCAGTGTTTCCTGGTATTTATTTGTCAGTGAGCTGTTTTTTGTATGTGTCATTATTTTCTGTCCAAGTAGAATATTTCACTGGTGGCATTAAATTAGTTTTGGTGTTTGGATCACACCATTATTACATTATTTACAAAAAAAAAAAGAAGTGAAAAAACAGAAAGAGAAACATGCCTCTGATATGGAAAAGTGCAAAATATCCAGGTCAACTTGAAACTGGTTTATGGAATATGTGAAATGCCCTCATTTAGTGTGCGAAAAGATGTTTCCAAACTCACTCATTTTTAATCTTCCCATGCTCTCTAAATATAGGCATTGTATATTTACTTGCAGTTTTAGCTATTAATGCTTACATATCAGAGTATGATTTCTTCTGTTTTTACATCACTTAACTTTTACCTGACCTATTAGCATATATAAAATATGCAGTAAAAGTTTTTAAATTCTGTTCCATGCGTTGTAAAATTAACCGTGGATTAAGGCCACAGGTTGTAGCTGTTTTTTGTTTTTTTGTTTGTTTTTTAGAATTCTATGAAAACTTTTTCTGCAGACTTTTTTCTTAGAATTCTTTTTTTTCTCAGAACTCTCGAAAAAGAAAATCGAATATTCTGACAGAATTCCGAGGGAAAAAAATGAAATCCTGGAGAAAAAAAGTCATATTGTCATTGTTTTCCCCAGTGGCCCTAATCCTCTTCCTTAATTTTTAATTGTTTTGATTTGTTATGAGTTGTATTGAATGCTTCAAACATATCTTAAATAAGTTGAAAGTCTTTAGTTTCTTATTTAATTTATGATGTAAATATCAAACAAGGAACTTTTTGAACTGGAAACGACAAAATTATTTATTAATTGGTTTAAAAAGTCCTTAAATCCGAATACAGTTGTAAACATATATCTTTTGTCGGTGTTTTGTTGTATCTGTCAAATCTGTTTTGAATGAACTCACACACAAACTCAAACACGCAGACACAAACACAATGCTGCTGCCTCAAAAAAAAATAGATACAGAAATGTACTGATACATAGTAGATCATAATAGATTAATTGCTGTGTATTTTTTATGTGGCTTTCATCTTTGTTTTCTTCTAATATTTTAGAAAAAGAAAATAAGGAAAAAAATATAAAAGAATAAGTGCTGCTATTCTGTCTCCCTTTTCTTGCAATCACTGGAAGAGACCAAAAGTAGTAATGTGAAAATATAAACTTATAAATCCTGAATTTTAGATTTTAAGCTAAATTTACTGTAATAATCATAATACAAGGGTAGTATATTTTAAAGTAAATTACAACATCTGTATACCCGTTAAGAATCAATGTATATACATGTAGTGCAAAGACTTGGTTCACTGATGTGTTCAGACAACAATGAAGCTCTATTGCACCCTTTGAATACCCGGTATCAGTCTTTGGCTACACTGACAATGTAGTTTTTCCATAAGATTCAATGATTGTAATGAAAAAAAGATTTGACTGATAATTATTCCAAACAGCTAGCGTAAAAAAATCCTGAACACATCATTACAATGGCGAAGTAACTGCAGTTTGGAGCAGTTAAATTTGCACATTTAGCCTCTAACCTTTTCTCAGAGGTAATTCCTCTGTGGTGTATTTTAATGAATGTATGTTGTTTAAATGTAGTTGGAGAGGTTGCCTGCCTGTCTTTCTGTCTGTCTGAGCTGACAAAGGACCTGGACACAGCCTGGGCCTGAATGGAGAACTTCCATCAGTTACCGCTGACGTGACTAACTGATGGTCTGCCAGATATCAGTGGTGCTGTCATTCCAAGAGGCAAAACCTTTATACCGCTTAGCTGCTGACATCATCAAGGTTTATGAACAGTGTGTGTGTGTGTGTGTGTATTTGTGTGAGTGAGCGTGTGTTTAGTGCTGAGATACGGCAATAATCAGAGGCCTTTTTTTCTCCTCCTGAATACTAGGAATTTTGCCTGATGTGCCCCGAAGGCTTTCACATGTAGAGTCGGTTACAAATGTGGCCAAACACTGGGCCTTTTGCCCAGACTTCGCACTCTTGCATACGCCTCCCCAACTACCTCATACTTCCTCATCCAAGATCCTCTCAGTCTATAGAAAGTTAGAGCGCTGTAGACAGACTAAAAGTTAAGATGAAAACTCTAAGGTTGTGTGCAAGTGGAAAAAGAGTTTAAGAAAAAGAAACCAAAAAGGTGACAAGTCGAAACAGTGGAGAGAAGAAAGGTCAAGAAAAATCAATGCCAAAATACAATGAGGATTTCAGAGCTCTGCAAAAGTTTTACACTCAGTCTTTAAGTAAAAGTTCTGTAGAAAGGCTCCAAAACGGCTACGTTTTTACTTACATTGCATTATTTAATTATTGTTGATGAAATTATCCATGAATCAAAGCTACCTGGATTTAACTTTTTTATAATGCATTCGCTTGTACATCTGCAGTTAAGGCAAGCACCACTTCACCACAATAAATTTACATAAGCTTTTCTACAGTGAATTTAACTTCTTGTAATGTTTAATAGATATTTTACTAATGCGCTACAACTTTTAGTTTGCCCAGTCAAGCTTGTTTCTAAAATATCAGAGTGGAGCTAGGAAGTGTTTGGTTAAAAGGGAACTAGTCAAAAATGTACTCAAGTATTTTGTCACTTTGCATCATTGTAGAATGGGAAAGACAAGAAGAGTGGAATTATCACAATTACAGAAGCGCTCATCCTTAAACTCTAACAGAGGAGACATTTTTTAGAAGTGACTCAAGGAGATGCTGGAGAATAGCAGATGTTACTCCTAGAATCAAATCAATCACAAATATAACAAAGGATTGTATGACATCACTAAAAAAACAGATGTCTTGCGTTAATCGCTTAGTCACTCTTAGGAACTTATCATAATGAATCGCAGTGCTGCAAAATTAAAGTATTTGCAGTTAATTTAACTATATGCTACTGTTAATAAAACGCACAAGTGAATTAGCTTCGTTTGCACCACAAGGCATTAGCGGTTTGAGGAGATAAAGATGCCACCTATGTCATGTGGTTGCCTCTGTGTGGAGGTAAACCATAGAACCACAGGAGAAAGACCCCAAGGTTTCACAACTGCAGTGAAGCAGAAATAGATCCTAACTTCTCAAACGAACACAGAATACAAGAGTGCAGGTGGCAAGGTTCAGAATAGCCACTGACTGTCTACTTGATTGATTTCAGGCCCGGGATTGAGGCACAATTACATATTCATGCATCAATTAAATTGTTCCTTCACCAGTGCCACCATAATTCATTGTGGCACTCCGTGAAAAGTCATCCTTATGAAACAGCTTCAGAACAGCACAAAGGAAACTGTTTCAACATGTTTTCTGTTCGTGTGTACTTTACGACCTTTCCAGTTTGAACTGACATCTTCTAATTGTTTAATTCCTGCCCTTCTCTGAAATCAGCTTGGAATTTATAACTTTTACATATCTTGCCTCAAAACACAGCTGCACAGTGTAAGAAATGCAAATGTTGTCCTGTGCATAAAAACGTTTCCCACGGAGCCAAAAAAAATAGAAAAAAAAAAAAGAAAAACGCCCAATTCAGAGATTCCAAATGAGTCATTGAAGGACAAAGTAGCACAGGACCTGGGAAAATCACTCAACCAGGACTTTTAGTGACACCTCTACAGCAGACCGCGTTGCACCAACAACACATTTAGATGTTCTGATTGGGTGGACCGGGATATTGAGGTCATCTGGTCGATCTGATTGGCTGAGCTAGAAAAGTGGAGAGGTCATTCTGTGAAGAGGAGAGGAAATAAGTTTTTCACTGTGGAGGCACCTGGATTTGAAATGCTGCTTGGAAATCGTGCCCAATTAGAGTGTACACAATGTACTTTACATGACGACAGTGCAATCATTACATTCATTTAGATGTAAATGTCATCAAGCTGGATAGTTTAAAAGTTAGACATAAAATGATGAGAGAAAAAAGTCAACAAGTAGTTTAAAAGAATATCCATTCCTAGTTTAAATCTGAAGTTTTGCTTTTAATCGCTTTGTAATCTGTCCTTTTAGTGTGAGCACCTGGATGCTGAATGCACTACAGTGCATTTTAGACAACAATATAGCGCTCTGCCATAAATGAGTCTAAAAATTCATGAATTAGTTTTTCCCTCTATAATTGCTTTATAAAGTATTTTACATTTTTCCTTAATAATGTCGCTAAAAACTAAGTGACAAATTAATCTGGAGACCAGTACAATAGTTAACCATGTACTGTCAATTAGTTACAGTGTTATGTAAAAGAACTGGACCATGTGACACTGCAATATGAACAATTCCTTTGTGCCTATATTGTTAGAAAACTATAAGAACATTTAAACACAAAAAGAGGAATGTGAAAGTCATAAAAACAAAAACAAAAAAATTCACTCTTAATTTAAAACCCACTAATCTCTCGGCAATGAGGCTATTAAAAAGACTACAAGTACAATATCTTGAGCCTCCACACACACACACACACAGCACCGAGGCTCAGACAGTGTGAATCTAATGCCCTTCAATCCTGTGAATCCCTTTGTTCCCGATTTCATGCTTGATTTGCCCACAGCTTGAGTCTGGCTGGTATCAGCGCTCTTCTCACTGCTTTCACTCCTGCCAAATCCACAGAGCCACACCGGATCCATGTCTCCTCTCTCCCTCTCTGCTTTTGTCTGCCATTGTTCGTTCCAGCATCTCTGCAAAATGCTCAGCACATGCCAAGATGTTGTGTTTGTTTATTTGCATCCCGGTCCCTCTTGTAAACACCTTACCAATCTGCCAAGATCGAATCAGAGCTATTTCTGATGGTAACAAATCATTTCACGTGATTTAAACCGTTGTTTATCCACTAGACATATATCTTTATTAAATGATTTCCTGTAGAGCTGCAAGGACAATACCCCCCCCACCCCCCCACCCCCGGCTGCATCACAGTGCATGCACGATACAAATCGTTCACAGATCTTAAGATTGATTCAACACCTCTCACAAGAGGCCTTTCAGCTATTCTGTTTTGAAGTCTTCTGCTTCTAAAGCAGCACATCAGCTCGGCTCTTCTCCTACGATTCCTCCAGCACTCGTATTGAGCAGATATTGTGACAGCTGCGCGAGGGGGACAAGAGGGAGAGAGCAGAAGACGGACAAGGAGAAAGAAGGGGAAAGGAAAGAGCGAGGAGAGAGTCTCTAGAGAGAGGGTGCCAGTGCTCCACAGCTCCAAGTCACTGCTTGCATGCCAATGAGGAGATTCCCCTGCAGCAGCAGCAGCAGCGGCGGCAGTAGTAGTAGTGCAAAGCAGCAGGAAGGGCCGCTGCTGACACCGTACCACTATAGTCCTTGATAGTCACATTACACACTCCACACAAAGGAACTGAACACCAGATGGACTTTTGGAGCAAAATACCAAAATGAATGAATACCAAATCAAAGTTAGAGTAATGATGACGATATCGTGATATTATTATTGCAACTTTTGGTCCATTTTTAGTTTGAAAAACATACGTTTATGTCAAACCTTTAAAATGTTTCCATTTTGGGGATATTCCTATGTTTTGTAATGCATATCGTACAAAAGCAAAAGGACTGTTTTTGTTTTTGTTTTTTTCATTTTTTGTGAAAAAGGTCAGAGTCGTGTGCTCTTAATAAAAATGCAACAGACCTCAGCTACATTGTGCTCTGCTCTACTTTATCGGATTCTGCTGGTAAAGAAATTGGTTACTCCTGCCTCCTCCCAGTTGGGTTTATCTTTTTATCTTAAACTATAAGCAACAGAGACCAAAACCTGCTGTTCTGTGGCGACTGGTGGATTAGTGGACAGGTTCACAATTTGTTTCTCTTGAATTCACAGCCATCCTTTTGTCAGAAAAGATTAAGCATTTGCGTCTGGACTGGAAATAGCACACTGTGATATAACATTGCTTAGGTTTGGCCATTTAACTGCAAGAATGAGAGTAATAAAAACTGCAAGATCCCCCTCCGTGCCGGTTGACTAAAGGTATATATTTTTTTGGTTGAAGCAAATTTAAGAGCGTTTTTATTCAGATCTGTTCGTCACTCTTTATCGTTTTTCGCCAGCAGATGAGAACACGAGTTACATCCGTAATCCTGGTGCTAACAGCAGCAGAGTGAGTAAGAGCATTGGCCCCCCCCTCCCAAAAGAAGAATTAATAACTAATTATGTCAGGTCACTCGTCCAGATGGTCCTATCAGATGGGCCCACTGTCTGAACCTCACCTCCAACAAGCACCTCTGACCCTGAGGACTGCATCACCCCTAGCAACATGGAGTCTGAGGCCTAAGCGGATGGAAAGATGGAATCAGGGGGTACATGAGCGTTTGGGGTACGCATAAAGAGGCTTTGGGATGGGGTGGGGGGGGGGGGGGGGGCACAAGTTGGGCGTGTCTGATCAGTGTTGGATGGCTGCCTTTAAAGCTCAATGAATACAAGGCTCCCTGCCGGGGCCCTGATCTCCACGGTCATGATTCTGTTATTACACGCCATGTTCCTGTGATGGGCAGATGGCTCAGAGCACTGGCACATGCATTCACACGCATTCAACACACGCCGAGCCTGTCGCATCAATGGACACAACCTGATACTCCCCTTTCTTGTCTCATTAGGAGGCTATAGAAACATAAGAACATAATAGGGGGGAATTAAGTGCCTGTGCGGATGTCAAAGGGGGATGTGGCAGAAGATTGGGACGATGGCTAACAAGCGCATGGTGCGCTCGTTCGGCTTTGTGGGGTGATTAGTGCCTTCGACAGGCCTGACAGGTAAAAGACAAGCCCACTGAAGAGAGGGCAGCTTTTAAACAGACACTTAAACAGCTAGGAAAAATGACAGCAGTGAGGAACATGCATCAAAGTTTCCAGTCTGACACAATAAATTTGGGCGTGCATGTCATGTTGAATAAAGATAAGTTTAATTTACAAATGTAGGATGTGGAACACGGCATGTTATTTTGTGACAGTGTTACAATTGTCCTTCATATGGTGATCAGAAATATTTCAAATTAAAATCTGAACTTAAGGTTACCAGTAACGAAAGAAAGATGACGACAGCTACGTTTAAAAAGGCAGTGACACAACGGTTTAGCATTTTTTCTTAATTCTTTCTCTTCATTGTCTTTGCATGCACTTTTTCATTTAAAAGATTTTGCGTCCCATTATGTCCTCTAAAAGCTCCTTTGCAATTTGTCACACAAAAGCCTCCTAAACTCTTAAGCAAACAGGAACTTTACCAAAGCTCCCCTCAGTGCAAGACTCTGACCAGATCTCCGTCTCGTATTTGAGCAAGAGACACGCGACAAAAGCAGCTAAGAAGAAATCAAACAAAGACACCTTAAATAGGATTTAAGGTGTTTAACCACATCTCTTTCACTCTGCCACTTTCTTTTCTGTCCTTTGGTACAAAATTGGTGGATAAAGAAGCGTGACAAAAGCGGCGCGCCTCACACAGCATCAGTGTGCAGCAGAGCACTCTGCTGATATCATCGTGGCTCAAGCTTTTAACAAGCACTCTGCAAATCAAAGAAATTATAAATGGGAGTGACAAGATTGGTGGCTATCATTCACTCAATTATATCAAATGGCCTGACACATGTTGATAAACACAGATAATTACTTGTGAAAAGGTTCGTCATTAACATTACATCATTACTTTCTGGCATTCTGGTGTTAAGTGTCTAACAAGATTAGCCTGCCAGGCACGTTTCTCCTCTCAGCTGAGTAGACAATGAACAACTTTACCAGCTGGCTGCTTTTTTTAATGTCTGTTATTTATGAACTCTCAAATTTGGCTTCATATTTAGGAATAGGAGGAGAAATTAAATGATTGCTGTCCAAAAAAAATCATGTATATTTTAAGGGTTTTTTTCCCCTTTTCTTCTTGTTCACAAGAAAAAGATGAAAGTAATTTTGCTTTATGGGTTGTAAAAATTTATGTACTTTCCTTGCCTTTTTATTAGGTATAAATACCTAAAACCATTGAAAACTAATGCTGTTATGAGGCTTATTTTTTTTGTTCAAACTGTTTTATGGAGGTCGCAGCTTGTGATGTTGCTGAACTATTCTCATTGTTTTGTTCATCAGATTTTTGTGAGCGAGGGTAACTTAAATAACAGAAATGCTTCTTTGTCTGATGCTATGTATATAGAATTTCAACAGCCCCACAAAACCACATCCTCCAAAGTAATCACAGTTGAATCCTCACCTCTGTAACACTGCAATCTTTATAAAGGTACAATTAATTACAGCCAGGATTGTAGCTGCATCACTTTAAACTGGGTGCACTTAATTAACTTGCAACTATTTTCGAAGCTTTCTGAGTTGGAGGAAAATTTAAAGTCACAAAGCTTTGATTCTTTTCTCTTTTTTTTTTGTCTTAATTTTTAAAAAAATATCGCGATGGAAGAAAAAATTATATACTGTGAAAATAAGAGTCATGACACATATGGAAAAAACAGCCTTGAATATAGTTTTGTTCTTTTTAGATTGCCCTCTCTTAGAAGCCTAGCAAATGGTCATGAATGCTATGAGGTGAATTGTGTGAACTATTTTGCAACATTTGCTGACAGCTTTCCTCCACTATATTCAGAAGAAATACTTTCTCCAGTTTTCTCACGCAAAACCGTTCCCATAAAATCCATACTTTTTTTTTATTAAAGTGACAAAGAGAAAAGAAAAAACAAAACACAAAAACAATTAAGCGATAAGATTGCAGGGGTTGTGTAGTGCCTATTTTTCACAGCTATTATTATTCTCCCATTTCCCACATATGTTGCTGCAATGAACCCAGAAGCCCTGTCACTATGTTACAGCAGGAATCTGATGATGGCCTCTTCTAAGCAGCTATCACACACCATCTGGTAGTACTATTCTTCAGCTGTTTGAAGAATCAAGAAAATCAACCCATCATCTACCCCCACGCTACCCCCTGCACTCATCCACACAAATACACAACCGTGTGTACACTTGCGACATGCACCTGCACATATACACACGCATGCATAATTTCATCCACACACACTTCACTTTGAACGCACACTTTTCTTCTGACCGCCAGCGGGAGTGTGATGTCATTACAGCTCTCTAAGGCCTCTTACTAGCCAGTGCTCTATAATCACTCTGGTTATATATTAGTACAATGCATTGATTACCCCATAATCCAATCACTCGCCTGTTATTGATCTTTTATAGAGCACCCCCCAGACAATAAAGCTGAAGCCACAGACTGTGGGTCAATAGGCACACAGGGAGAAGAGTCTCCTTGCAGCTAATTGGCTTATGAAATAATACAAACATTTTGCTTTCCCTACACCAGCAGAAATCAATGCAGAGCAGAGCTGGTGCATTCAGATTCTTTTCTTTTCTTTTTACCAGGAATTGATGTCTCGGTTACACATTTCAGGCTTCGTGCACTTTAATCTTTTATTTTTAACTTTCATTTTTTTCTTTTGCCACTATTTTTCTATTTTACTGTCCTCCACTTTCTCTAAACCTAATGCTTCCTTTTTCCTGTAATTTGTCCTGCTAGTCCATCTTTCTTCCACTTGGTCATCTCTCCTCTTTACCCCTACTCCCTCTATGTCCAGCCTTCAACTGATGTTGGATTGCCAGATAAGTTTCTTCTTACAGCAAGACCACATCTGACACCCAGCTGTGTGGTTCATGGGCTGCAGGAGCAGCTGCTGGTCATAAATCACCCGAGCTGGAGGAGCTTTGGCACTCCTTCTGTCAGCCGTGAAACAAAGACATAGAGGTAGCGGGGGGTCAGAGGTATCCAACCTGGGCAACAGCAAGAGACCCAACGCCACCTCTGTAGTGCTGCACAGAACAGTTCTAAATTATCAAACCACACTGTAAGACTGGGTGAAGTCATTTAGGAATATATGCAGTCAGGGTGCAAGAGGATATAAATGCAAAGTCAAAAAGTATGCTGTAATATGGTATGCAAGCAATTATGGTTAAAGAGGCAGTGCAGCCTGCGAGCTGTGAGGTCAGACAACAGACAACCCCTTGCTGAGTTACTGTAGCAGAAGAAATGCAAATAAATTCGATCAGAAAGTGAAGTTCTTTAAGGAAAGACCTGCCAAGCATAAACACAGTAAAAAGCAATAATATAATATTTTTGCTCTAAATTAGGAAGAAAGCACTGATTGTGTGCAAAAATTAAGTTTAGTGAGCAATTTCATAAAAAAATATCTAACATGGATATATGGCTTTTTTAAGTAATTAAAAAAAACAGAGTTTTTATACACTAATTTCCACCATTTCTGTAAAATATACAATAAAATGTATTTATCTATAATAACGAAAAACACCAAAACCAGGCAACAGGTAATATGCAATATAATGCATCAAGATGCTCGGGCATTCTGTCATACTTTCAAATTCTCAACTTTAATCAATCAATACCTTCCCTGCTGAGAGCCATTATTTGGTTTCCTGCCATGTTTTTGGTTTGACTGGATCTACACAGGGGTCTCGAACCTGCAGCTTGTTCCCCATCTCCAGTGGCTTCTTGTGGCTTTGACATAAAAACTACATGAATATCATCACGAACCTGAACAATGTTTATATGTTTAAAAATTAAATTTTTGTTTATAACGTCTATGATTCATTGCATCCAACCAATTCAAAAGCACACCAAAAGTTTTATAAAAGGAAAGAGTTTCAGCACCAGAATTACTCAGTTGGTAGGGCCTTTGAGATGACTATGCATGCACATGTAAGCAGAATTGGTCTGCATGTAGTTCAGACAATGAGTTTCTGCTACCTGAGTTTACAGAGGTCTATTTTTTTAGGTTTTCCTGTTACTTTAATAAATATTTTAAGCTTGTATTTAAATGTAAATTAAGCCCCTATTATTGGAAAAAAAAACCTGTCTAAAAAATCTCAGTACTGGTAATTTTGCTGTTGTGTGAAGCCAAAACTTTGTTGGGTGCCAAAAATGTTTATATGCAGGAAAAACCCTGCACATGGGAATAGATATTTAATTCCTTGTTTTATCATTAAAAATAGCAAAAAAAAAGAAAAAAAAAAAAAGATTTTGGTTCTATAAACTTATAAATGCAACAGAAACCTGGTATTATTGTAATAAACATGTAAAGTTAAATTGCCAAATAATCATAAGCAGCTCACAGTGAAGGAAACTAGGTTAAAAGATTTCAATATTTTGGCTCATGGTAGGCTCATTTATATTTAACAGGCCGTGTTACCTTAACTGTTAGACTTAAATATGTTGTGCAGCTCCAGTACATAGAGACTTTTTTAAAACCTCAAAAATGGGTGTTTTGATGGAGCGTGGCCCCCAGCCCCGCTCGATAAGAGTCAGACTATAACGAGTAACAGTTCTGTCTGCTCTTGTTTGGTGAATTAACATGCTTAGACGTGCATGTCTGTTCACATGTATGATAAAATATTTTAATTATTAAACCCCTGGTTGGGAGACGAATGCATGAGCTTATTATCATGGGTGAATAACTTATCCAGATATTAAGGGAAATTGCTAAATTAACACAAGAAGTTTTGAGTTGGGGTGGGGACGAGGGACTGCATTTACTTTTAAGCAGACATGCACACTGCAGTGGGCAGCGCATGCCCTAGCTTAACCTTTTAGCCACGGTCCCTTAATAATGTTGTTCAAAACTGAGAACGAATAATATTTGGAAACAGAATGAACACTTATTTTGTCTGTATGTATTCTGTAGTCAGCAGAATTATGCTAGGTTTTTTTTTAACCTCTTACAGTTGCTTCTCAATCAGAATATGAAAATGTCTTGTGACTTGTTTGAACCCATTGAGCAATAACCTCTAAAAAAAAATGCAAATGACAAATGCAACACATGCATCTGTGTAAGAAAATAAATCTGTTTTCAGATGCAATCCCTGCACAGTACACTAAACTGTTGAAGTGTGGAGATTGTGCAGATTGCACAGAACTGTAATTCAAGACCCCCTTCAAAGTCACCTCTCAGTGTTTATACTTCAGCCCACACAAGGCTGCATACTTTTGCAGATTTCTGTATAATAAATTGGGTGTTATTTTACAAGACACCAAATCTCCTACAAGATAAAGAAAGAAAAAAAAAACGAGAACAACAAGCATGACGACTTGGAGAGAGGATTGGCCATAGACACGAGACACTAGGGAGAGGAGTGGGAGGAGAGTTGTGTTTTCTTTTTAGATCTATATGTGTCTAAAATCATGTTCTCTATGTTGCTGCTCACAAACATGACATACGACACAAACACCACAAAGACAAAGCCTCTAAGAAAAACACGGAAAGTGTCAGTTTCCAGCTTTTTCATCTCCTTGAGCAGAAACATAATTGCCAATGAGGAAATAGCAGTAGGTAGGATGTCAGCGGAGAGGAAAGGGCACAGGGAAAAGAGAGCAGATTATAAAAAGGTATAGAGGGAAAAGGATGACTAAAGGAAGAAGGAAAGGAGAGGACTTCTTTGCCCTTTGGTGTGCAGCAAAGGCAGATCGATAACACCGTAATGAGCGTGGTATTAGCTGGGGTGCAGAGGGACTGAAGCAGAATGGAGGGAAGGTGGAGGGGGAAGGGGGAAGCCAGGATCTGATTCCCAACAGCAAACAACACCAGTGCTGTAGACACCAGAACCAACACCTGAGAACACCTATTAAAGCCAGATGACCCTCTGCTCAGCTAATGATGAATCCACCCTCGTACAAAGTCCTCACACACACATACCCACGCTCATATGTACACACTCACATGGGTTTAGTACCCGTCACAGAGTTGTTCCGACTCTGCCAAGCTGCTACTAAAGCCAAACACATCACCCAAAGAGGGCTAACAGAGAAAAACCAAGCCTAATCCTTACTAAGAAAAGGACTACACTCAACATCACCTCTCCTTTTTGGTACAGATTACCCAACAATGGCTTCTGCCACTCTCTTAAATCCACTACACATTGGCAATTTGTATTAGAAAGCAGGGAGACACAGGGATTGTCTTTGGTTGGTTGAAAAAGAGAGAGGAGGACCAGCAGAGAGAAGTGGGGGATAACCATCAGGTATACTCAAAGCCAATCTGTTGCCTCATCAATAGGCTCCTTATGCTACGAGTGCCATGTGCAGGGCACACAGCTCTGCTAGCCCCCAGATTCGGCTGTCCGACTAGCCATCGAGGCAGGCAGAAGCCGTGGGATGCAGATAGATGGCCACGGCTGGGTCCTCTCAATGGAAGGATCAAAGCGGGAATCGAAGAATGGGCCCCCTTCTTTGTGCTCGTGTGGATCCCAAAACAAACGCATCCTCCTTTCTGTTGGAAGCTGCATAGAACAGACTGTCTGCAGGAACAGATGGTAACAGAGGACTACTACTGGGAGACACCTCTGCAAGTGCTTAATTCAACACATCTCTATGTCTCACTTATAGACAACAATCATGTGAGATCACTTCTAATCCAACATATATTAGACCATAATAATACACTATATGGTATCTAGTTATCCAGCAATTCATTTATCAACAAATTATTAAAAAAAACGCCTAATATAACTTATTTTGCCACAAATTAGTTTTTTGTCCAAAACCATGGAATACGATGCAGTGAGTGATCTTGCATACACAGTATCTGCAGATTCATGATTGAAAACAGCCTTCAGCAAAGCCTATATACACATACACACCTCCTGCTATAAATGTCACATTTTATTTATAGGCACCTTTTAAGGCACTGAAAAAAATCAAAAATCAAAATCAGTCTGACTAGACTAGAGAACTAAATTTGTATTGATCACCAAGTGAAAACAGTCTAACAAATCCACTTATCTTGTTTGAGGAAATAAAACTAATTTTTAAACTTTAATATCGTTAGTAGGGAGGAAACTGACATAGTGTCACACACAGAGTGACACTGTGTGCTACAGTGAGAAAGTCCTCACTGTAACAAAAAGTAAAAACCTACTGCCAGACTCAAAATTTCGAAAGTCAGTTTACTTATAAAACAGAACTTTCTTTATATTCAACAGAAGTTTGGGTTTTAAATAGCCTAGATTACTAAACAGCCTTCACTTGAACTTCTGCCAGCACCATAAAAGATTCCAGTGGCTGACATTGTGCTGGTGTGAAGGAAGAACTCAGATAGGTATATCATCAGATGTATAACCCTTTTTTAATATAATCCAACTGTCTGAACAATCTGTCACTGAAAGCACTTGGGCTGTTACACTCATTCTAAAAAAGAAAATTGCCTTGCTAGAATTTAGATGTTTTTGTTTAGTGTAAAACAATCAAAATTGTCAATTTTGTTTTATTATTATTATTTCCTCTTGTCGTGAAGAGTCACAGTCTCATTCACAGCCAGTGAGTAGAGAGATTTTCTCAAGCCCATCAGAAGCAGGGCTTCCAGTAGATATAACCCATGCTATGGTAATCACATGCTAATCACAGTTAACACCAGCACAGGGTCCTATACTCTAGATTAATGCATCCGTGGCATATTCACGTTTCCATTAGCATAAATCAGGTTCACCCTGCCTTTGTAATTAGTGTTTTCGTGTGAATGATAATAGGATATGGTGATTAGGTCAGGGTACTAGAATGGAAATGACTTGTCAGCTAAGTCGGCCTCAAACAGTTCCGCACATGATGGACTATCAATATGTGCTTCCTCAAGAAGCAATTAATGATCTAGAAAGATAATTGAAGTTTGACAGTAAGATGTGGAAAGCAAAAGGAGACCATTAATCAAATTTCAGCAATAGTTGTCATCGCAGAGTTTTGATTGACACTTTTTTCTGACACCTTGCATTAAAGGACAACTTCAGTCCTACAAACCGGATCCCTTCAGAAAATGTTTTCCAGGCTGCAGGACACCTTTTAGGATCAAAACATGGGAATGGTTTGTGGACCCCAATTCTTCTCCCCAATTAAGTACATGAAAATTCAAAAGGCCTGACCTACTAAAGCATAAGTACAAACTACAACCAGTTTCACCTCTGTTCCTCTGCAATCAACATGCAGTAAAAACCTTTTTTGTACAGCCTGGAATCACCATTTCATCTTTTTCATAGGAGGCAGTGTGTGTGTGTGTGTGTGGGGGGGGGGGGGGGGGGGGGGGTATGTATGAGCATATACATGCGCTTGGGAACAAGATAAGATCAGTGTGCTACCCACGTGTGTAAATTTAAGAGACAGACATGAGGACAGATATATGTGCGTGTGTGTCAGTGCAATGCACACCTGTGTGCTTTGATGAAATTCACAATGACTGGCCAGAAGTGCAGTACACTTTGTTGGGTATTGTATCCCTCGGGAAGCCCCTTCCTCTCCTGACATCCATGACATGGAGCATTCCTCTCAGGCTGGTGACCCCACATGACGGACGAGAACCTCCATGCCTATAACCAACTGATGAGATCTGCTGCAGCCCTAAGAGAGTGAAAGGTTGAGGTTGTGATCAGGAATGTGGAAAAAAAAAATCAATCTGTTAGGTTTACAGTAGATCACGGCAGCAAGGAGAAAGGAACACATGGCATGTAATCAAAAAATGAAAATCACTCTGATTTTAAATCTTGATTTAACAGGACTGGTCACTCTTTGTGTAGCTACCTGACACCCCTGTTTTCATAGTAATTTATGAGCCTTGACCTGTGAATCTGAACACCCAGCTCTGGCCTCCAAAAACCCATCTTCTTTATGGGTATCATAACCCCTCTTTGAACTGTTTGCTTGGAATCACAGCTTTCACAAAGTCTTAAATGTGAAAACCGATAGTCATGACGAAACTTTTGGTTTCCCTCTCTTTTTTTTTTCTGGTGAGGGTTACGGTTAGGATAAAGGTAAAGGTGGGGTTACTTTTCAGCCTTTTCTGGGAACATTACAGCTTTCCCATACAGTTTTAGCCACAGTGCAAACACCACTAACACAAGGGTATACAGAACGTCTGGGCAGCATAGCCTTTTATACATCCAGTTAGCCCACATTTACCTGGAGGACTCTGTATCACAGTGCACCTCTTGTCATGGTAGAGGAATAGCTGAATGAGAGATTCTCAAACAGGGGCAGTAATTTGCAGAGTGTGTTTCTAAGTTATTCTAGCTCCCTGCAGCTCAGCAGTGGCTGACCCCTCTCCCCTTCTGTCTGCTAAGAGGCCTACAGGGAGGAATCAGCCCAAATTACCTTTATTGATCCAGAGAGACAGGTGAATACCAAGCAGGTCTCTTTTCCCTTCACTTGTCTTATCTCTCATCCAGCATTTTCATCTCCCCATCCCCCCTCTCTGCCTGCAAGAAGACAAAATTAAAAAAAAAAAAAGAGAGAGAGAGAAAGAAACAGGGAGAGTTTATGTGAGAGGGAGTGTTCTAACCAGCACATGTTACTGTATCAGCCACAGCAGTGATTTACTGGTCGCATTCGTGTTGCTGTGATTAAACCTGCCTTCTCCTCGTTCATCTTTCACAAGCTACCGAGTGAACGGGAACGGCAAGCGCCTGTTTTTCTGCCTCCAATCTGCCGTTGTCCTTTCGCCCCAGCATACAAATCACTGTAGCGGTGGAAAAGATACTCCATTAGGTCCAACTCTGAGTTAAATCAATGCGTGACTTATCAAATGAAATAGGGGATTATGAGGTAATCACCTGACAAACGTTACTGAAATTGTAATTATCTCCACTGCACACATCTCAGAGACGGAAGACCAAACTAACTATTTAAGAGGAGGGTGGGATAACAGGGTACAGAAAAGCACAACTGCCTTTTCTCTTAGATAGCAGTGTGAGCCAGCATGTTCGTGGGGCGAGAAGAACCAGAGCAACTCTTTGGTTTATTTCACTCAGCAGAGATATATGTAGCTACTAAGGGATTCACTTCATTGACAGATCTATGCTTTAGCTTGTGGAAAACTGCTGCCCAGTCTGTGTGTTTCTCCTGCTTCATGACACGTGTGTCCTCTTTACATCATTTTTTAAAGAAAAACTGCTGTTATTAGTTTATTATTGCTTTACTTTGAAAATTGGAGTTATAGAAATGTATTTTTTTTCCCACTGTGAGTAGAAATCAGTTATTTACCTTTGCCGGCTAAAGCAGAAACCCCTGACAATGTATCCATATATTTTAGCTCTGCAGCAGAAAATAGAAGATATTCAGTATTTCCAGAAATTAAACTTCCAGAATGATATAATGATCTATTCCAGTGTATAAACAATTTATATCATTACATTTCTTAATAGGTGCAGATTTGCATCATAAATGACATGTTAAGTATTTTCCTATGCATTCATCTGTACAGTGATGTACAAAGAAACATCACAGGAGGGACGTTCTGTAAAACTCTGTTTTTAAATACATATAGAGTTTGAATTTTACTCCATCATATAACTGAAATTCACTGGTTACTTCTCAAGTACAACACAGCCCCCAAGTGGATGTACTGAACTATTACACTGCAGTGCTGCAAACTAGTGGAAGAATCACTTTTGGCTCTCTTGCCCCATCTGTTGGTCAAAAACTCACATTGAGCTTTGTAGCTTTCTAAATGGATTGCATTTATATAGCGCTTTTCGAGATCCTCAAAGCGTTTTATAGTTCCACTGTTTATTCACTCTCACATTCACACACTGGTGGAGGCAAGCTACAGTTGTAGCTACAGCTGCCCTGGGGCAGACTGACAGAAGCGAGGCTGCCATTATCGCTGGCCATCGGCCCCTCTGGTCATCACCAGTCGGCGGTAGGTGAAGTGTCTCGCCCAAGGACACGACGACCGAGACTGTCCGAGCCGGGGCTCGAACTAGCAAACTTTCAATTACAAGACGAACTGCCAACTCTTGAGCCACGATCGCCCCAACTAGATTGAAAACTCCATTAGGATATATGCAGCCTATCTACATTATTAAGGGTTGCATTGCATTCAGTCCCCTAAAAATGAAGTGAAATGTTCATTAGAGTGTTTACCAATTTTATGCACACAAATAATGAAACGCAATTCTCTAAAGGTTGTGTGTAATCTGAAAAAGTTTCTCTATAGTGTAGTGGTTTACAATTTGCCTAGCACAGGAAAGCTCCCTGGTTTGATCCCAGGAGGTGACACAAACCATTAGAGGGTTGCATCAGGGTGGCATCTGCTCTCAAATCAGACATTCACAGCTACCTGCTAAGGTGACACATTAAGAATCAGCAAGCAGCTAAAAGTAGCTTCTTCATGTATCATCTGAGTGATGATATTGAAAAGCCCATCAAATAAACACGACTTCAAGCACAGTTCCATTGGTCTCACTAAGATATCCTGAACACAAATTGCATCATTTCACACACTTTGTTCACCTCAAACACTGGCCTTCAAAATGCAATAACATGACTACCAATTAGTCTCATTCATGTTGCACCTGTTCAAACATATTTGGAAGAACAATTTAATCATGTGTCAGAGCATAAAAGAGGCCTCGAGTTACTTATACAAGTGTTAGACAAGAAGATGTAGCAGCAAGAACACAGAGGAAGAGGAAGGGTAAGGCAGTGAAAGGCAATTAGCATTTGTGTGTTGTGTTGATTAAGCATACTACTACACATCATATGACAGTATTAAATATTTATTTTGCTGTAGTTCTGTATATATGCACTTACTGTACTGTTTCCTAATGTGTTTATATTACACAGATATAATTATTGACTTTTGCTACATTTTTTACTATGTAAAACAAGTAAAACTTTGGATGGATGGATGGATGGATGGATGGATAGATAGATAGATAGATAGATAGTAAAACGGTAAAGCTGAAATTTAAGCATAACGATAATAATTATATTTTAGCATTAAAATATCATTTTCATTAAAGAGCGAGTCCATACTTGTGGATTAACCATTACAGAAACATAAACAATGCTAAACATAAAAAAGAAACATAAAAATGAGACGTGTGAAGGTTTGAGCATTCAACACTTTCAAATTGTGCTTTAAAAATTTTGAGAAACTGAACCAGAGTTTTTGGAAATGTGTTTGAACAATTTCTTTATCTAAAACATATACATCATCCCTACCTAACATTCTCCAACTTAAACATTGAGAAGAAAAACTGTGCTAGAATTTACCATGTGAAATTCATACCTTAATTCATATACATCACATTTTCTATTCCACACCAGTGGTGCTTCTTGTCTACAAATCTGCCAAAGACAATCTTGTGCATATTCAGGAGCACACAGCTCCCTTTTTGTATAACTGGCTTAACTGTCTTCGAGCAACAGAACAAACAAGAGAACCATCGAAACAACAGATACGAACCAAAATGACCGAAATGCATCTCTAACTGCAACCCCTCAGTTCACACAGCCCAACAAAGGTGTGCCTGTGGGAAGCTGGTTGATTAAGATCAGTCCCAACTTGGCTGAGTCACACTTCATCACCTCATTAGGTGTCTACAATCACACCACCAGTGCAGTCAGAGTTCACAGGGGCATGCCTCCACTTAAGCTCACCAGATGAACTAATACAAACAACAATATACCATTAGAAATTCCCAAAATTATTATCCATTGATATTTATACATTGATATTTGAACAGTAATGAATACTGAAGATTGATTAGCACCAACTTGTGACTTCATATAAGACAAACATGAACTGATTTGTGAATATAACCATAATCTGCACTGCACTGGGGGTAAAAGTGATATCCATCGCTCCATATTTATGTGTTTCATTGTCACTGGTTGCATCTGTTTGTAACCAAGGTGCGTGACAGTTGTGACATGTAGCTACTTGAGGCTGAATATTACTGTCTTAGGTTCGTATTCTTTACACTCAAGTTCACACCAGCACATGCAAAAGCAGCATGTGTCTGATATAACAAACTTTACAAAGCTGAGTTAGGTTTTGGGCAATGTTCAGCATTCAAAATCTCAATGGTAAATAACAGTTTACTTTTTATTATCATATTTGCAGCTGCATTATCCAAACATTCAGCTGGCTATAATTTCACGAGGACACACATCTTTCCCTTGTTTTATGTTTATTCCTGGACGTGAGCAGATTTCACACCAAAGTAAGTGACACTCCAGTAGCTTTAACACCCACGCATGCCTGGGAAAGTCCCAAAGCTCCTACAGTTGCAGACAATTACTTCAGTAATTCATCAAAATCTATGATCTCAGTTGAATATTTAGACATTAAAATGAATTTTGATGCTCAGGACTCAGATTGTGATCACTTGCTCTAGAAGTCATTGCTTTACCTTTTGTGATGATTTATTGAACCAACAACACCATAGTTTTTTTCTTTGTTACCTTAATTAATCAGAGGCCCATACTACAATTAAAGTATCAGCGAACAAGTATTTTGCAAATTATTAAACATTCCTACGTTGAAGTCTGTCTATGATATGTCACATGTGCTGGGGTGATGCATCGCCCCCAGTGCAGTTAAGAGCCCAAAATTTGTCTCACCACAAAGGCGTGCAAACTTTGCACTCTTCAGAACACCTACAGATGATCTAAAAAGTTCCCATGGCACGGTTTAAAAGGTCAACACTGGTGTGACTTGAAAAGTTCAACAGTTCAAATGTGCAGATATGTTGTTGAGGTTTTAGCAACCCATACTAGACTACTCATAGTACTTGCATCATATCCAAAGTAGAGCAAGCTCATGAAACAGAACTTTAACATGACAAGTGTCACTTTAATTGCTATATCGCATGATTGCTGGCTGATGTAACTATTTGGACATATCATATGTTTTGTGGTCCAAAACCCAAGACTCTGTTAGGATTTACTACAATTACAAGCAGTAGTCACAACCTGATACCATAACTTTAAAATAATAAACTCATTCACTTCTGCATTCCAGTAAGGACATATTGTTATTATAAACATCATCAGAGGAATTTTAGAAGAAAGGTTGAGATGTCACTCTCTAAACAGGCAACTGATATGGCTCTAAATTCACAGGCTTTTATCCTTAGATCGCTATTAATTCATGTTGGTTTACTGGGTGATATATGTTATATAACCAGAAAAAAACACAAGATACTATACATATGTATAGAATGATGGTGCATTATATGGGCACCAATAATGCACCAACAGCAGGCGGAATAATGGACCAGTAAAGGTTTGCAATGAGTTAATCTAGCTCTTGTTAACACACTCTACATCAGTGTTGTTTCTGTGCCTACACTTTCTATGATTTTAAAGCAAGCGTAGGCACAAGCATAAGAACTGGAACATACATTCAGTCAAACAAATTCAGTCACTAGTTGGTTTTGAACAGTTTAAACAATCAAGATCATAGGGGTTAGCTTTAGCTAAGAAAATACAACTAGTCCATGAATGCTTTTGTTGTAAAGTAGGGGTCCATAAGGATAGAGGTTGGGAAACATTGAGCAGATGAAACACAGTGGTTCTCTATTGCAAGGTTTGTTATCACATGAGCCTGTTAGCACCTTCCCCTTTCACCCCAAATCCTGCTTGACTGAGTCAAACTAAGAGCCTAATTTAAAAAATGCAAACCTAATGTTAACACTTTTTTTGTTTCCTCGCCTCGTGCCTGCCAGATTCGACCTCCTGCTTCATGCTTGCTCCCCAAATATGCGGTGTCATCCCAAGGAGGACGTGTGACTTTATGGGTTAGGTCTGATGCACTTCAGCGCACAAGTTGGTAGATGTCCTTTGATGGCCCACGTAAAATACAGATTCTCTGCTAATGTTATCAGTACATTTTCTTCTTCTAAAATGTTTCACCTCCGTTTGTCTCAGCCAAACTTTATGGTCTCTGGTGACAGGGGTTTGCGCCCTCCACCTGTCCCCACAGTTTCCGCGCTTCACGCGACACTGGACAGGAAATGGTGCGTTTAACACCCTGCACTTATCCGTGGGAAAAGGGATGTTCAGTGGAAAGAAAGCGGTTACAGCCAGTAAAGTGAATGCAAATATGGAAAGAAAAAGCTCTGCTACAACGTCTAATTAAGGGATCTGCATACATTTGGAGTGACTTGTAGGATATATTCATGTGAGGTTTTAGATGTTTCAGTGCTATAAATAAATACAGTAAGTAAGAAAGGCCCAAACAAGTTCTGCACTTGCATAAAATCAACCTGATATCTTTCGAATGGAAAATGTCACAGTCTACTGGAGAAGTTCTCATTTTCCCTTGAACACTTCAGTCAATCAATGCAGCGCTGAATGCTTAATTTGTGTGTGAGTGTGCAGTGATTATTTAAAAAGCAAATAAACTCCAGATAACGAAATTTATTTCCTGCATTTTATTATAAAATACAAAGGAGGTAGAAATGTGAAAGGAATAACTTAAGCTTGGTAACTGGTATTTGAACTATTTACATATAATTACAGGAATAAATTAAAAGATATATATATATAAATAGTGTCCAATATGACAGCATGCAACATTCTTCAAAGTTCACGAAGACATTTAGTTCCGCTCCTTTTCAACCTCCTCCTCGTCATCATCGTTGTCTTCGTCGCTGCTGGAGTCTTCGTAGGTGCAGATTGCTGCTTGGACTGGATAGTTGCGAAGGAGTATTTCTGCGTCCCGGTACAGATAATCAAAGCATCTCGATTTTGGCCAGTACAACCTTAGAACAAAAAGCAATTGATGTTTTTATATTTGTAGACTTTACTCTTTTATTCAACGATGCCTTAATTAATAAAGCTCCACTTACTTGACTGGATGGATCACTTGAGGTGTTTTCGGATCTTTTGCGCCACTGAGGTCTCCATGGTTTGAAAGATTCTGAAACAAAGAGATTTCTTTAGTCTTTCTGTCAAGTAAGCAGTGCGTGTTTGGATTTCAAAAATACAAACTTGAACGTGCAAAACTTACCTTGTGTCGGACATTGTTATCCTCATTTCGAAACCATGGCCTCCACAACTCGGACTGCTGGCTCGAATTGCCTCCGTTAGAAACAGACGATAGCCCACTCTTGTTAGCGCAGGTCTCCATGGCTCCTTGTGGTGGTCAGCTTTTCGTAAAGTGTTGTGAGGATGTGGGGAAGCGGACAGGAACCGTCTTTTTATCAGGCCCTGGAAACCCGTGCCAAATTGCGTTTTGACGCGTCCCCAAGTGTTTCCATGCGCCACGGTGATAAGGTGCGAAGTCACACTTCAACAAACTACGGTCATTTGGTCACCTTCTGGTTTAATTTTGCATGAAGATTTTTTTTAAACTGCCTGATAGTAATCCATTTAAAACTGTATCAGTAATGGTCAATTTCTAGCTATTTATTAATACAACTGCTTGCACAGTTGTATTATGTATGCAGATTGCAAAGTCTGCATGTGTTTTGTACTGTCAATATTGTGACAGGTTTTGTGTGTGTGTGTTGCTTTTTTTTGCTTATCTGTCAACGTAATTTAAAATTCAAGCACCTATTTTAATCAGCTTAACTTTTGTGAGAGAAAAAAGGCTGAACTCTTGATCCCTTTCTTTATCTCTGTCTGTCTGTGTAGCCATTTGGGTGTAAGGTGTGAAGAAACACGTGCCCTAATGTCTTTGTGTGCTCAGTGAGAAATGGAAGGAGGCTCGTGTGCGTCTGTGGGAGGGGCGGTGAGGCAGTTACACGCGCCAGCCTTTGTTGAAAACAACACTGCAGCAGATGCAGAGCTGGAAGGCATCCACTCTTAAATGGAAACCCTTATAATAAAGTGTTGTGCAACTTTTGGAAAAGCCTTTATTTTTCAACTATTTTTAATGATCTTGTTGCCTAATTATAGATTTTCAAAGTTGCTAAAGCACATTCTTATGCATAATCTCCATCCTTTTGTCAGACCTCTAAACTGAAAGCCCAGTTTTACTATTGTGAAACCTCTGATTTTTTCTGGACAAAATCCAAAATAATAACACTCTATACACTATTTTAAAAAAGCAAAAAAAAAAAAAAAAAAACACCTGAAAACACAGTGTTCGGGACATCATAACACAACAGCAGTAAACACAAGAAGTTTCAAGATTCACATTCAAGACTATGATGGTCTAATTTGCTGAGTCCGGGTTGTCAACTGTGTCCAGCTCCCATCTTTCACATAACAAAAAGAAACAGAAGAAAGCATACAGTAGAGATCCATTAATGCTTTATATGCAGACATATAATTACACATACAGTAATTTACAGTCCTTTGGTCAGATTCACATATAAAATGAGAAAGGCAGGCACCTTAATGAGTAAATCACAGTATGACATATACAGATAGGCTCGTATATGTTGCAGAAAGACAGTTTTTGGAGTTTTGGCTCATACACCCCCACAGGATTTTAAATGAGACAATCAGCATATGGTTAAAGTGCAAGCTTTCAGCGTTAATTTAATTGAAGAGAGCGTATAGCCCTGTGCACATCATATTTCATCCTGTAACTTCTATTAGTGCTCACATCATAAATAAACACCAGTGCCCCTGTTATACTGGCAGTCTTACATGTCATAACATTACATCCACCATGTTTTAAAAATAGTGTGGAATGTTTCAGATCATGAGCTATTTTTTTATGAATTGTTTTAGATGAGGACTTATCTTGTTTTCGAGTGTAACCAGTGGCTTGCACCTTGGTCTAAACTGACTGTATTTCCATTCATTTCTTATTTATAAACCTTAACACTGATACACCTACCTCTATCACCGAAAATATGTATGTATTTAAACAAAATAAGACTTTGAAATCCATGATAATCTCTTTTAATTGATTGATCGACTGGAAGTCCCGTCCATCGCTTTAATGATTCTGAAGGAGCTGGAGGGGTCAGCAGGTTTTGGGGGTTGTCACCCCTGCAGTGGTCTTTCAGGTCCTTCGGTGTTCCTGAACTAGCCACTGCAGACATTTTTTGAAAGAATGTACCAGACTGTTGATTTGGCCACTCCTGAAGTTTTTGCTATCTATTTAGTAGATTTGCTTGTTTTTACAGCCTAATGATGCTCTGCACTTGTACTAAAACCAGTGCAGTGCACTACCACTGACATCTCCTTAGGCCTCATATGTCAAATTACAGTGAAAAGCTCTAAAATACAAATTCAGCTCTGTGAATCATTGTCAGCTACTCTTGTTGTTCCTCATCTTTCTTGTCTTCCTCCACTGTTGGTCTTAACCTTCGGCTAACCCTTGTTGGCTGTGCACTCTGAACTGGCATGCAGTGTGTTTGTTAAATTAGATCATTAGTAACAATTGCAAACAATTCTGAATTGCTGTCCTTAAGGAATGACATCTGTGCTGTAGCTGATTAACTTCTGCTTAGCGTTATGTATCACAAGTAAATTGCTGTGAAAAATGTGTTTTAGTAAGAACGAATATAATTAGAGCCTTGCAAATGAGATTTGCTAATTGTGTCTAACCGTGTAAGCTGTTTGAGTTTTTGTGGGGGGGGGGGGGGAAATGAGATGAAATTGCCTTAGGATGGTGAGAATTTGTCTCAGAGATAGGGAGTTAGTGCTTTAGAAAAGACTGCCTCATCTGGAGAGTGCCTCCCTGCAGTGCACCAGCAGGGGGAAGTGTGGGGCTAGATGCTAAAATCATAATGAGAACACTCTAAGAGATAATGAATCTGAAAAAACTTACAATGCTCTGTTGTGTGAATGAGAACAGACTGGACTCCACGCAGGCGTTAAGTGTGCTTATTGATTTCAATCAATCATGCCTGCCAAAGGGTGCTGCTCTTTTTCTAAGCATCACTTGGTGAGACATCTACTGTGAGGGTGTCTATGCTTACAGGTGAGCCATGCATGACCAGCATAACATTTCTTTGCCTACTAGCCCCATAGACATCACAACACAACTCTCCAGGGAACCTGCAGTCAGAGCTTGGTGCTAATAAGGTCCGCACAGACCCCCCCCCCCTCCTTCTCTCTTCCCCTCTCTCTCTCTCTGTCTGTTTTTCAGCTCTGAAGCTAATTGGACACTATGCTCTGCGCTGTTAGGCCCTTTTGTGTTTTGACGTCACTCTTTTGCTATGCTTTCAGGATAACAGAAAACTACCTTAGATGGATACATTTTATGTTCTTGCTATACAAACAGATTAATGCAATGTGTAAAAAAAAAAATCAGCAAACAACTCAGCAAAACTGGGTTATATGTGTGTGCACACATTCTTTTCCTTATTTGTCATCATAAAGATACTCCTTGCATTTTGTGCAAATTTTGTACCAGCAGGACTTCAAAATACAGATGGTAGTTTCTGACAAACAGTGTGAATAACATCAAAAGAGTGACTCAAGAAAAATACGAAAGAGCAGTAATATAAATGTGAGATCTTAGTAAAAATTCCATCCAAAAGATCACAGAGAATTTCTTTCAGACCTGTTACTCTTTTATACCTTTCTCTTTCAACATACTTTGTTCTCAGTCTCTTTTTCTCAGTCTTTTTCACACTCATTCACCCACCCTGCATAATGGCAACCACTGGAGGCAGGCGTTAAAACACAACTACAGTATGGATGCCATTTCTTAAACACAGCCACTCAAAACTGCTCATACGTATTTCTGCTAATCTTATTAAAATGTTACATGCCAGGGGAGAATGAGCTGAATGACAATACCAGCAAATGATTGAGTTTTGTGGCTGTGATTTGAAAACTGGATATTGTGTTTTGATTTTTGAGAAAAGGATGGAATGTTTCGAGAAATGATTCCATTATGTGCTTCTCCAAGTTAAAGCTAAGACAGCAGGTAACCCTGCAGGAACTGATTCTGTTATGTGATGCATTTAGTAGTCATTACTCACTTTAAAAGGCTGATTACCGCCACATAGGCTCCTAGCTGTCACTCTTCCAGCTGTGAATGACGAAGAGGTGGCTGGATTTGTGGTGACAGTTCAGATTCTGCAGCTGTGGTCCACTCTGTGCTGATACAGATAAGTTGTTATTGGCGTACAGTAGCTTCAATACATCCCCTTGCCATAATCACAATTGAACACACAGTAGCTGCATGTATTCCATTTACACCAATTACAAACCAGCATGTCGCAGTCATAATCATAAAGCGCCAACCATGAGCACAGCTGCAGTCATGGACAGCTCCATGAGCCCACATCTACAGTCATAGCCACAAAGAGGGTGTCAGAGCTGCAGTCAGCGAGAGTGCTTTTTTTCTAAGTCTTTGCCTGAGCATGCAGCCACAGCTAAGGGTGCACTTAGACGCACTATCACAACCAGCAGACATCTAGTGTACAACATAATACCTTATAAGAAAGAGAGATCTGTCTTTCTTCATGGGTCAGATTAAATGCAAATGCCTTGTTGTCAGCTTTGAATGATGCAAAACTGAAATTCCCTTTCCTAGAGGACAGAAAAAAGAATCACACCATGCACACAAACACACGCAACAAAGCACAGAATATTAAGCACACTCATACACTCATTGATAGTCCAGCATAAAGCCATTATCCTTTACTGCTTCGAGCCATTAGGTGTTACTTAGTATTAAAGGATGAGCTGAAGATAAATTGAGGCAGATGAAATGCTCACACAGCTGTACAGAGACTGATTTTACAGAAAATATGGTAGCGCTCAGCTCAGCAGCAGGGAGATCTGCAGTATTTTAAAAATATGTCAGAAATTGATCAGTGTCTGAATGTCTCCATATGCCATTCAAGATTTTTCTTATTTATAATTTTTACCTAAATAAATAAACAAATAAATGGAATAAAAATATTAGAAAAAATAATACAATAACGGTTTCTTCCTTTTTTACTTTCTTTCTTTGCTCCCTCATTTAGTAGTGAAAGGGTCAGATGATCTCTTTTTTTCTCCAAGTCATTTATCCCTCTTCTTGTCTCCAAAATATTCTTCTCCATGGCAACAGCAAACCACAAACAACACTTTTGAAAGAAGTCATCATTCAGTAGATTTTTATATTATTTGCACTGTAAATTATATATAAATGTATTCACAAATTATGTGTGAATACTTCAGTAAGGTGCACAGCGTATAGCTGTCATTCAGGTTATGTATTTATAGTTCCCATGGTTATGCTTCCTGTGTATCTGTGTTTTAATCACTTTCTTGCATTTTGGGTGAAAATCAGTGTCGCTTTCTGTAACACTGGATTAAAAACATGATCTAATGTCACACTCCACTGGTAACTGTACTTTCAAGGAATGCCTGGTTTCTTCTTTTCACTTTCTCGGAACTGAGAAAATATCAGTGTGTATCAGATGACTGCCAAAACCTTCCTTTAAGCCTTCAAAGCGGCGGGAAGCAATGTGGTGGTGTAACATGGTAGCGCTGTCACCTCACAGCAAGAGACCAGGTTTGGGTTCAAATCTGCATGTCGGCTGTAGTCTGCTGTGCATCATCAGTTTTCTCAGGGTGCTCTCACGGTGCAAAGATATTTATTTAAAACTATTTGGTGATTGTAAAGTGGCAGCAGTGGATCAGGCTGAGATAGGCTGCTGCTCTACCATGACGCTGGTCATCCATCCATCCATCCATTCGCTACCGCTTATCCTTTTCAGGGTCACGGGGGGTGCTGGAGCCAATCCCAGCTGTCATAGGGCGAGAGGCGGGGTACACCCTGGACAGGTCGCCAGTCTGTCGCAGGGCTTGACGCTGGTCAAATAAATGATTAAAAAAATACTTTTCTCAGCCTTTTCTTATCTGAAAGAATTAAGAGAATTATTTTAAAACTATATAAAAATGCAATCTCATACATCTTCACATAAACAAAGCTTCAAATCTACTTTTGTGCTATGCGGTTGTCCAAAATGAGGCCTGTTAGGCTGAGTAGACATGCTGGATCAAACCAGAGCATCCCCCATAGTTTCAGAATACATTCCTTGTTTGTTTTTGCACTGTTTGAATAATATACATACGCTTAAAATAAAATAGAATGGTAAAAAAGAAATGTGCGCAGTCGGAACATCAATTCTAGAAACCATAGAGTACTTTCATGTCGTGACTTTTAAGTCAATATTCCAGCTGTTAATACACATTTCTTCAAACCTTGCAAGCTTTAATCTCTAAACTCAAAATCCAGCTTTCAAACTAAATTCAAAATATTTCTCACTCTGTTGGCAAAACCTCACCAACAGATCAACAGTTTAATCTGTGCCTGGAACCACAATTATTATCTGATCATTCACACAACCTGTCAGAATAATGTAGCTACTGAGAAGTTGTTACACGGTGAATTTAGAATTTTTCTGAATTGCTGAAACACTAAAACTCATTGTCTGAACCAAGTGCTCAGTGGCCATAAACACGGGGGCGATCGTGGCTCAAGAGTTGGGAGTTTGCCTTGTAATCGGAAGGTTGCCGGTTCGAGCCCCGGCTTGGACAGTCTCGGTCGTTGTGTCCTTGGGCAAGACACTTCACCCGTTGCCTACTGGTGGTGGTCAGAGGGCCCGGTGGCGCCAGTGTTCGGCAGCCTCGCCTCTGTCAGTGCGCCCCAGGGTGGCTGTGGCTACAATGTAGCTTGCCATCACCAGTGTGTGAATGTGTGCACAAATGGCAAAAGGTACATAAAGCACAGATGTCCTAAATTAAAATCGATCACATTTGTTCCCAATGATGTGACACAGCGAATATAAGCCAGTTCAGAGAGCACACAGGTTGTTGAAGTTATTGGTTTCATATCTACAATAGACTGAAATTATCAGAGAGGCAGAATACATGTCATAGACAGGGTACAACAGGAAATTCAAGGAGCCTAGGAGGATGAAGCAAGACAAAGAGTAATGATTTCTCATGTAATTCAAGCTACTATAACAGACAATGGTCTTGTTCATGGAATGACTATAAGGAACAGGACAAAGAGTGCAACCCAACATGAGCAGATACTTTGTGTCCACCAAAATTCATAGATCAAGACAAGAGAACAGGTACAGCGTCACTGTGTTTATATCAGCACTATATAATTTATGCAGTTTTAGTTTTAGTTTTAATAACCAAGGTCATCAGAGTTAATACTGTACTGCATGAATATTTTTGTAACTGCACATCTATTTTTATAGACTTGCAAGATTGCCAAACAAGGGTGGAAATTCACTCAGCAGCAAAAGGCCATTATACCTGACAAGCTGTTTCAAAACAGCTCCATAAAACTGCAGGAAGTATAGCAACAAGTTACTGAAGGCAGTCCAGACTTTGTAGGATTCAACACCGTCAGCCTTTCCACCAGCGACTCTGTCTCCAGCACAACAGGGTGCACATGAAGAAAATGCACTTTGAGTGCAACTCAGAAAGGGTCAAAGAGCTGCATTTTTAGTATGTGCAAGTAAGTGCACATTCAGACAAAGTATAGATATGGCAGGCTCAAGCTCAGTGAAATCACATCAGTATGTCCAGTGTAAGTCAATATTGCACATATTATACTCTACAGCACAATGCCGTCTTTCTGTAGCACTTAGAAAATTATATGTATTTCAACATATAGAACATGTTTGATGTAGGATACCTGTTCAGTCATGGTAATTTGACACTGTGCTGCCATAAGCAAATCATATGGTTCCCCACTATTATGTGACTCTGAGGCCAAATAATACAGAGCATCTTCTTGGGTCTTGCATTGCTGTTCAGAATGGTTACAATTATGGGCAATTATTGCCAAGCACCATCCACCTCCCTTTCCTCAACCTAATATGGGAGTTTTTCTTGTATGGTAGTGGAAGAAATATGACAAGGTTACGCCAGAGTAAATCTCCTATTGATGACTTGGGTTTGGAGCTGTGTCAAGGCTGGATACACCAGACGGTTCTGTCCCCATTGGCTGGTGTGGGGGAGTATGCAGCGTTGATGAAGTGCTGCGGCCTGACCCAGCCCAAAGACACGATAAAGCCAAATGACAGTCCAATTTAGGGTGCATTGTAGGCTTTTCACTGCAAGGAACTTGCCATTTCTATTTTCCACTATGTTTTTTAATGTATATACAGTAAATTTAAAACCCACTAACAATTTTTTTTTCTATAATGCAATGCAAAATGCACTTGCTGGACTGTAAACAGCAAACATTTCTCCTGCAGCCATATCCTTGAACATTCTTCTTTTCATCTACTCATCTTTTCTTTATATAGTTTGAAATGACTGCTCAGTTGTGCTTTTATTGTGACTGTCCTGTTTATGATCTGTTGCCATTGCCACCTTTGAACAAGGTTTTAAGGCGAGTGTTTGATTTTGCGAGAAAGCTTTTTTATAACGCCGTTTGAAAACGTTTTGTATTAGTAGTGGAAGGTTTCAAGAAAAGTGTTTTAGCAGTTCAGGAAAAAATGTAACTGTAACAGAATAAAACATATAGCAAATGTTTATGTTTTGTATGTATTGTATATTTTGTAGGATTTATATATCTCACACTATAACTCATGAAAGAGACCAATTTCACTTCTTTTTTTTCATATAACATAATTTTAAAAAGTAAACCTAATACCCTGTGGGAAAATATGAGATACTTTCAGCAATAATGAGCCATTTCTTTTTGGATAGTTTATCATTTGTAGAAGAAAATCTCTACAAAAAACACCTTTCTTTATCTTACTCTTCCTCCGCTGCCTCTTCATTTTTTTTCCCCCATCCATCACTGGTAACAAGCTTCAACTTGCCCTTGCGTGCAACTCTGAACTTACCTTAAATTGCATCTGTAGCAACCAGTCTGACCAATTTTGAGTTGTGCTCTAGAAATGAGCCTGCACTGTAGTTCAGTTTAACTTCTGTCTCCTGTGGTTAGCATTTATCAACACAAGTGTATCACTGTGAAAAAGTATTTAAGAGATAAGAATGTGTTCAGAGCTCTGACCAAAAAAATCTTGTTGTACTGAGTGAAATTGTTTATTTATTTATTTATTTATTTATTTATTTATTTATTTATTTATTTATTTATTTTGTCAAAACTGTGATCGAGAATTGGATGATATGAGAATAGCTGTAATTTATTATTCTAGAGTCAATAAAAAGGGGCAAAGCAAGCTTACATGGTTTGTTGACTATTTAAAGTTCGTTGATCCTTTAAGCCAAATAGAGGAATCGGCCCCCACATAGAGTATACATTGTGTAATACATGTTATGTAGGGTTGGTTCCAGCTACATACCAGTCCTTGAGTAAATACACCATTCAGAGAAAACTAATAAAGAATTTACAAAGAGGAGTTTTATATGCTAAGCCATGCTGCATACAACTCTGATGTTGTTTTCAACATCAGAGTTCAGTTCAGGGTGTTATAGCTACATTTACCTTTCTTCTGCTTCTTCTTCTTAAGATGCAGTGTGCCCCAACTTACCACACTAGATTTGCTAAAAGGATTTCAGGACATACTCCCTTTGACCTTTGCTCTCCATTCTGTGTTGAGAATGTCATCTCTGTTTATCCTGTTTTAAGGTAGATAACATGCCTTTCTGTAAAAGTAGAGTGGGAGAAGATGCGACTCCTGATTCAATTACCTAAAGATGGTATCAATGAGAACATTGATTCCATCTTTAGGCTTTCAGCTCAACTGTTTGTTGAGGAACAAAGTCTTATGGGTTCATATTATATTAGAGAGGTAATCTATGAAGAGGTGGATGAGTGGCTGAGAGGAAAATGTACTTTTTTTGATTCATAAATTCAGAACACTATGATTTTTTTGCAATGCTTTCTACCAAACGAGTCATATCCGGAAAACACGACTGATAATGTAAAGGGCTACATTGTAACCATGCACTCTTTAAGTTAAAGTAACTTTTACTTCACCTCCTGCAAAATGCTGCATAATACATTGTTTTGTGCTTGTAGTGTGAGACCATCTCTGTGTGCAGTGTCATCTAAGAATATTGAATGATCAGTAATCATCAAGCTGTGGAAAAAAAGAAATCATGCATCCTTTATCCATCAGGTGCTCAGTGTCAGTTTAATCAAAGCTATCCGGTAGCTTCACGCGTAGCTTCCTGCACCTGCAAACCAATAATCTAATGCTAGAAAATCATTTAAGATTCTCATGCTAATGTTATGTGTATTCTGTGAGCTCTAGGCTATGTTCTGAGAATGGCTATGTAGAAGGTCGAACTGATCCACATCCCCACTTAATTGAAGTCCAGAGTGTTCCCTTGGAAACCATCTGATGGGGTAAAATGTACTGTAAAAAGACATGATTCAGAGAAAAATATGAGGGAAAACATAAAAATAAAATCAATCACAAGCAATAAATTTGTGCATCAGAACCTCAGATGTTATAGGGAAAAAAAGTGAGATTGTTCCTGTGTGGCTGTACTTATGTGGCTTTATATTAAAGTACTAGGGGTAATAGGGGATAACACAGGGGTAATAAGTGTTTGCAAATGAAATTGTCTGTTTATCTACAGTTTGCGGTGTTTTAAATGCGCTAAAAGATTTATAATCATCTTAACCTTTTTCGTGGTCTATCTGTTTTGCTAGTGTTACCCTTTTTTCTCTTTTCTGTCATCATTATTTCAGTTACTGACCCTCAATCACAGATGGAATAATAAAAAACAAGGATAAATCGCTGGGCAAGTGTGAAGATGAAGGTGCTCTGCTTGTCTTTCTGCTCTTCGCTGTGGTAAACTCTTGCAATACAACTCTTACAATAACGATTTAGAAAGACTCACCCATCGGAGCTGATGCACTCAAAAATACCCCTCATCAGAGACAATTTGGATGACAAAGGAGAAACTGAGAATTTTTGAGGATGATTTTGGAGTCCCTAACCAACCTTAATGAGAAGTGTGAGTTTGAAAACGGGTTTGTGTTTGTGCAACAAGCATGCCCCTATATCTCCAGTTGGTACCCCAGCCTTAGTCAATCCCACAAGTCTTGCAGAGCTTGAAACTGAGAATCAACCCAGACAGTGTGATGCAATAAAAAAAAAAGTTGTGACTAAAGATAAGAGAGAGAGAGCTGAACTGCCGGTCCTGATCTCGAAGAGCCTGGATATGAACTCACTGCTGGTGAGTGAAAGGCATGAATTCATCTTAGCAGCAGTAGCAGAGTTATGCATTGCACGTAGCGGCAATGCTGATACAAAGCCATGAATATTTCACAGTATCTGTTTAGGAGTCTTCAGTGTTCCTATTTCTGTGGATGGACAGCTGCAGAGCAGTCAAAGCAGTCAGAGCAGTGGGTGGTAGTAGCTTTAAAGCTTCGCAAGAGTGTGACTAGAATGTTATTAGGCAAATTGAAGGAAATTGAAGTGATTAGAAGTGATAAATGCAGCAGTAATTTTGTTCTGCCTACTGATGCTGTCTGCTGTGTACTTTTACATTATGCATTGTTGGCTGTCAATTTCACGTAATGATGCAATGTAGCTGTGAAAAAGTCCACAGGAACAAAAGCATCAAACTAAATATATCCACTCACAACAGCACTGGACACACAAATGCATTTCATTTCAGTGTTTACACTGTATTTCTTTAACCCTCTCAAGGCAGGCGTTGCCGATTTGCAACAGTTAAAAACTAACAACCTGATTACCCCACATACATATTGTATGAGTTTTTTTAACTCAGAAGTACCACTGCAGGACTTGGTTGTGCATTGGCAACAAAAAGTTTAATTTGAGCCTGAGAGGGTTAAATAGATTTTATTTTTAATCATGGATTAGAATATTTTAGCTTTACTAGTATATTTTATGTTTAAAATGCTGAACCTTAAACCATACAGCACTCCTACCTACAGCATCTTCCGTCAGGAGTCACATACCTAGTGACCGGGGTCATTTACATGTCTCAGAGGACTGCAGGCGTTTTAGGGGAGATCAAGTGTAATGTTCAAAGCAAGACCTTTTACCTTTAAACACTATCTTTAACTGCAGGTTAATTGTAGTCATTACTGAATAGCTCATCATTAAATCAATCAATATAAAAATCTGACCTCAGGATACCAATCTGATTGGTCTCTGAATACCAGCCGTTATTATATTAATAGGCTATAGTTTTGGTAAAA
>NW_024387492.1:15637351-15838269 GCF_900408965.1 Simochromis diagramma
TCTACTTCCCCCGTTGTTTTCATTCAAATTCCGTTGTTTTCATTCTAATTCTGTTTGTTTTAAACTTCCATTGTTTTGATTCAAATTCTGTTCTGTACATTCTAATTCCGTTGTTTTCATTCTAATTCCATTGTTTTGATTCAAATTCATTCTAATTCTACTCTTTTTATTCAAATTCTGTTGTTTTCATTAAAATTCCGTCGTTTTCCTGTTAATTCTGTTGTTTTCATTAAAATTCCGTCGTTTTCATGTTAATTCCGTTTTCTTCATTCTAATTCCATTGTTTTGATTCAAATTCTGTTCTGTTTATTCTATTTCTGTTGTTTTCATTCAAACTCTGTTCTGTACATTCTAATTCTGTTGTTTTCATTCAAATTCCATTGTTTTGATTCAAATTCTGTTCTGTTCATTCTAATTCCGTTGTTTTCATTCAAACTCTGTTCTGTACATTCTAATTCCGTTGTTTTGATTCAAATTCTATTCATTTCATTCTAATTCCATTCTTTTTAGTGAAATTCCGTTGTTTTCATTCAAATGCTTTTGTTTTCATTCTAATTCTACTCTTTTTATTCAAATTCCGTTGTTTTCATTCAAATTCCGTCGTTTTCCTGTTAATTCAGTTGTTTTCATTCTAATTCCATTGTTTTGATTCAAATTCATTCTAATTCTACTCTTTTTATTCAAATTCTGTTGCTTTCATTAAAATTCCGTCGTTTTCATGTTAATTCCGTTGTCTTCATTCTAATTCCGTTGTTTTCATTCAAATTCCGTTGTTTTCATTCAAATTCCATTGTTTTCATTCTAATTCCATTGTTTTGATTCAAATTCCATTGTTTTGATTCAAATTCCATTGTTTTGATTCAAATTCCATTGTTTTGATTCAAATTCCATTTAAACTCTGTTCTGTACATTCTAATTCCGTTGTTTTCATAGGTGAGAAATGGCAGGCATGAAAATACATATACCAGCAAATATGAATGAAGACCCAAAAATATTCAAATTCACATCAAAATTCTCAATCTCAAAGTAAAAGCTTTAAAAAGCTCGTACTTCTCCAACAGGGACTGGAACTGTTCAAAGTGTTCAACAATAGCTTACCAATCAAGATGATTAATTATGGTGCAGCTACAACAACCTGAATCTAGCAACAGTTGCGAGGATTTTTAAGACTTTAACACAGACTGCATTTTTCTCACCCAAAATCTTTGAGTAAACCTCCAAAATGCTTATTTGGTGTTGGAGAAACAACCATTAAATAAAGCAGCAGACTGGGTCTGTTGTGCACCAAATGTGCCGTTATATGCCAACTGCAACTAGGATAAAATGCCACTTTACCCATGATCATGTTTATTAGACTTTACACAAACAACCTAGTGTTGGTGAAAAACAGCATTTTGAAAATTAAGACAGTCAAAGCACATGCAGTGTAAAACTCACAATGGGAGAGCCAACAGCAGTGGTTAATGAAATTTAAATGGAAAATTGCACTGGAAGACAACCAATTAACAGGAAAGAGAGGCTAAACATGATATCTTTGTTGTAATAACTTGACATCAGTAAGAATTTATTAGCTTGCTGTAACAATAGCGGGAAGCTTTTAGTCTTACTGCATGAAAATCAGAGAGCATGCAACATCCAAGCTACGAGTTACAAAAACTGGTGGAGGAATAGCCTAGAACGACTTCAGATAGGGTTATCATGTTTTCCTTCTTGCGATTTATCTTTTTAAGAGAAATTATATACATTTTCAACAAAGCCTACGTATAGACATAAGCATACACTTTTCCAAAACACCATATAATACCACAAATATCAGCTTCTCCATGGACACAGTCATACTCTTTCTTACAAGCCAGTTTTTCATACACAATCAAAATTTAAGTATAATTTGAGTAATAGTATAAGTGCAGAGGACAAAGTCAGACTAATTTAGTCTAAGCTTGTACAAATTACATTTGGCACCCAATATGATCTGTATAATCAAAGCCTTTTGATTCATTTGTTCAGCAAAGTAGAAATGTGTGTTTGTACTCTACATAATAAATTTAATACTACATACCGTTGCTGAATGCTTACAAGTAACCAGTGATGGGAAACCCAAATATTCTTCTTTTTTTCTATTCATAAAGCTACTTTCAGCTGTTCCATTATTCACAAGGTTCTGTTATTCACAGCACTTTTAGATTTGGCTGTTTTTATGTCGGATGCCATTCCTGATAAATGAAAGGAATTTGTGTCTCCTCCAGATATTCAACCGTGGATCTTTTGCTTGTTAGGTGAATACCTAACCCACTACACCAAGGAGTAACTAAAGTTTTTACATTTATGTATTCACTTATTATAAAGACAAAATAAAAGAGATTATAACTATGGTAGCACAACTTCTTAATTGTCACTACACACTTTGAAAAGTTCCTTTTAGATGTAGTTCTCGTTTGTGAGACTTTTAGACTAGTCAAGAATGATCAGTCCTACAAAGTTTTTAAAAAAAAAAAAGGGATTGTACGGATAGCTGCTTCTGCCTTGTAATGAGATGGGGATAATGCAGAGTGCAATGAATATACAGTAAGGAAACCCTACTCCTTCCTGTTGCTTTCAGACCCAGGGCTATGCCAAGGAAGCAGTCTCATATTCCAACAGGAAACACATCTCAGCCTCTTCCTGCTTACCCAGAGGAAGTGGCAGGTCAGATGGGGAATGGATGTGACATTTATTCTCATGACTAAAGTACAGAGTGTTAATTTCCAAGAAAAAAAAAAATATATATATATATAACCACATACAAACTATTGTATTAATAACAAAGTTGATTATGCTACCACATGTCTTCTGCTTTTGATAACATAAGTATTCTTCGATTCCAAATTTCCCTCATTTTAAATAAAAGATGTTTAACTGTGTCTTCATTCTTCATCTACTCTGCCCTTTTAGTTTAGCTCTTATTTTAATGGCATTTGAAACAATATACAAAAGCCACCAAACCCAGGTATGCTACAAAAATTCAAGCTTTAACAGTATAAAAAAATTTTTTTTTACCTAAATAAGTATGCATAACTACATTTTTGCTTCTAGAAAGTACCACCTGATCATGTGTAGTCAGCCCAAACAAGCAATCCACCTATGTCAAGGGTTAGGGTTAGGTAAATGAACTTAAATACGCTCACCGGCCACTTGTTAGGTACGCGTGTTCAACTGCTCATTAAAACAAGTAATGACCCGGTTGCATGGCAGAAATCCATGGCAATTCTCTGGGTGAAAATGCCTCGTTAATGACAGAGAACACAGGAGCCTTCGAGCTCATAGGACGGCAGCAGGAGCTCAAATAACCAGTCGTTGCAACAAAAGTGCGCAGAAGAGCATCTCCAAACACACAACACACTGAACCTTGAAGCAGATGGTTTAGAGCAGCAGATTGACGCTGGCTGCCCAGCTGCCAGACAAAAACATCAAACTGATGTTATAATTCACTTAGGCTCACTAAAATTGGACCAAAGAATAAAAAATTAAAACAAAAATAGGAAAAATGTCTCTCTATCTCAATTTCTGCTGCAGCATTTAGATTTTAGGGCTCAGACTCTAGTGTATATACAAAAAAAAAAAAAAAAAAAAAAAAAAAAAAAAAGAATGGCTCACTCCTTCCTTGTACAATGGCTGACACTGGTGGCAGTGCTGTAATTATATGAGGAATCTCTCCTTGGCACATTTAGGTTCCCTTAATGCAAACCTAGCACTGTTTAAACACCAGAGTCTAGTATTGATGGTGACCACGTCCATAGGTCATCAAGGGATGCTTCCAGCGGGATAACACAGCATGTCACAAAGCTCATAACAGATAACTATTTCACAACTATGGGAAATTCTGAATCACCAGTTAACCTACACCCGTTAACTGGATGTCCTTTGCTTGTGGGAGGAAGCCGGAGTACACAGAGATAACCCAGGACCTTCTTGCTGTGAGGCAACAGTGTTAACCACCATCCCACTGCTTCCCAGTCAGACACAGGAAGCTTACAAAGCTCAGATCATTTCTAATTGGTTACTTGAACACAATAATGAATTCACTGTACTCAAGTGGTCACAGTCACCAGCTCTCAATCCAATAGAGCAGTGGTCCCCAACCTTTTTTGTGCCACGGACCGGTTTAATGTCAGACAATATTTTCACGGACCGCCCTTTATGTTGTTTATCTGCGACACCTTAAAGTGATACAACTAAGAAAGAATCTGTGGCATTTTGTAAATATAATAATAAATGTGAATTCACTGTGTAATTGTGTAACTTTATTAGTAGAGGCTTCCTGAAATGTGCCAACAACATTGAGAGTGACATCCTCCTCTCTGCCCCTTAATGCGCTCTGGTCGCTATGGTAACACAAATATTTCTTTCAAAATAAGATACAACTACAACATGGGAAAAGCCCAGGGAAACTGAGTAAATGATAAAAACCCTGAAAACTATAAATTTCACAACCGAGGTTCAACTCTCGCGGCCTGATACTTCATGGACCAGTACCAGTCTGTGGCCCGGGGGTTGGAGACCGCTGCAATAGAGCACCTTTGGGATGTGCTGTAAACACAGGTATCACCTTAATGATGCAATTCTCCCACTGCATTGAAAAAAAAAAAAAATATGGAGATCTGGTGAACGTGGAAGTCACTTAATGTAAGTGAACTCACTGTCATGTTCCAGAAACCAGCCTGAGCTTACTTGAGATTTGTGACCAGGCATGGTGTCCTGCTGTAGCAGCCATTAGAAGATGTTACGCACACGTACACTCTCCAACAAAACTCAGAGGGGCTATGGTGTTTAAATGGTTCAAACTGTGCCAAAAAATATCCACTGCATCATTACACCACCACCCGCAGTCCAAATTGCTGAGATTCGATAGATCTGTGTTTTTATGTTGTTTACATCAAGTCTTATAAGCTACTTCTATTCTTTCATTGTACTTTTCTTCACTTATGAGCAGTTTGCAAAGACACGTACATTAGCACAAACATAGCTCCTTTCCCTTCTTTTAATGAGACATAACAGCCATTATTCTGATGCATTTTCAGTTGAGTCTTTACATGAAAACTCTTAAAACATTAAAGCACTCTTTGCAAACAGCCATTAAATGACCAAAATATAAGTCCATGTTATCACAGACATATCATTATACGCAAGTTACAGGAGGCCCTTTTTAAATTTTATTTCACCAACACAAAACATGCTTTTACCATAAGAAAAATGGCTAAACGCACACTCAGTTAAACTGTAATTCACCACAAAGCTTGGCCAACATACCGGTCGTGTCCCTGTAATTAGCCACAACCGCTCTGTCAGTGGCTGCCATGTTACTTTTTATGCAAGTTACTGAACTTCACCTTTTAACCTTTTCTACGTCTCTTCATCTGCAGCTTGGACCACTGATTCTGCCTGAAAGTTCCTATAGGCTACTTATGTACAGCCATTCACTACTTCCTTCAGCTTATGGCTAGCCATCTGTGCTACTTCTATTCAGTTGCTGCTTTAATTACTAATATTACACAGTAATTATATGGGGCGATCGTAGCTCAAGAGTTGGCAGTTCGTCTTTTAATCGGAAGGTTGCCAGTTCGAGCCCTGGCTCGGACAGTCTCGGTCGTTGTGTCCTTGGGCAAGACATTTCACCCGTTGCCTACTGGTGGTGGTCAGAGGGCCCGGCGGCGCCAGTGTCCAGCAGCCTCGCCTCTGTCAATGCGCCCCCAGGGCTTGCCATCACCAGTGTGTGAATGGGTGGATGACTGAACGTGTACAGCACTTTGGGGTCCTTAGGGACTTAGTAAAAGCGCTATATAAATACAGGCCGTTTACAATTTACCATATTAATGTGGGGGTTTTTTTGTTTGTTTGTTTTTTTTAAAAATTTATTTATTTATTTATTTTTATTATTATTTTTAAATTAATTCACAATCGTGAACATTGTGAGCTATCGCTGAATGATGCTAGTTCAAAGGCAGCTGATCAGTACAAATTAGGGATGCACCAATCAGCTGTTGGTGCAATCCTTACTCAAAATACCTCAGTGAGGAATAAAAATGATTCATTTAGCAATGGTATTGGATCTGTACTTGGTATCAGCAGGAACCATTCTTTCCTATTCTGACATTTGGCTTAAACCTCAGCAGATCCTCTTGGCCCTGTCTATACACCTAAAGTTTCTGCCATGTGATTAGATAGTTCCTTTAACAAGCAGCTGAACCAGTGTAACTAATAACGTGACCAGAGAGTGTTCACTTTTAAAAGCTGCCTCTTTCTGTCAGTGCCACAGTCATTAACGTAAGGTAGCAAAGGTGGTGGTGGACTGTGTAACAACTGATTCCCCAGGATTCAGCTATTTGCTATAATTGACACTGGACAGCAATGTCCCATGGTTACTCTGAAACCATTGTCAAAACCTACACACTTCTAAGATGCCCTGTGGCAGTAAAGAATAAATTGCAGCATTTGTACTGGGGCTGCTGCTGACAGGTAGGCAGAGGTTTTTGCCCAATTATAGGAGAAAAGGGATGAAGCAGGATAAGGCGGGCCACTAGAATAGACCTAATGAGGACGTGGTATGATTGCTGTGGGACTCATTCGTGCCCACAGCAGGCGTATTCGATTGGTACAGAATGGCCAGAATGAAGTGGCAGAGAGAGCGACAGAGATAGATATGGAGAGATAATAGAAGTGAGAAGGACTGATTCCTCACTCAATGTGAGAGTATGTGGGAGGAGATGAGATGCTGAGACTGAAAGTGGGAAAGAAATGGATGCTGAAAGTAAGTGAGTAAGTCAGTCCATCAAGTCAACTATGCTTTCACTCTCTCTTCTTTCCATCTATCCATGGCTGCCTCCATCCTCCAATCATACATACAAACACTGCAAGCACAGGCGGTGCTGCTACAACCATCCAGAAAGATGTATGTCATCAAATCAGTTTAACTTCATGCAAAGATGTTCAAGGTTGCAAAACAACCACTGACATGTGTCAACACTATGGGGCATTTGCCTGCAGCGGAACAAAGCCTGGAAAACCTGGGCAAACAGGAAGTGAAGGAAGTGCATTTTCAAAAAGAGTTTATATCCATTCAGGCAAGAAGTGTTTAAATAGATTCTGCAAACTTAGCAAACCACTGTATAGGAGTGACTATAGATGTATCTACTATAGTAGACATGGATGCTTGGCCATGTAGGGCTAATACATCAATTCTGTTTGGTTACAATGAAAATGTGAGTGAAGTGCAGACTTTCAAATTGTAGCTCAAGGGTTTTTTTGTTGTTGTTGTTTTTTAAAATTTGCCTTGACTGTTGAAGAGCTCTTAGCACAGAGGTTCATCTGAGGAAAAACTACAAAAAAATGTGTATTTGTCTGACAAATTATAAATCTGGAGCCATTATTAGTTAACAAGGTCAATATTGATATTGAACCTTTGGACAGTTTATGAGTTTGTCCTTAAAAGCATTTAGGCTGCTGCAAAAAGTAAAACTCCCCTCCCTCTTTAGGGACATATTACTATTTATGGCAGTTAGCTTCAGTTACTGTGACTCATTCCCATCTAAACAGACAGTCACTGCATGGTACTGATTTCCTCTTGCCACGAGACACTCAAGTGCAACTTCTTCAACTAACTTCTTCAGCCTAAACTGACTAAGCAGAAAATAGATGTACATTCTTTGGCACCAACCACCTTCATTATATACTTCCTGTAACCACTGATGAGATTTGTGCAATAAAGAGGAAAATTTCTGGACTATTCTTCATACAAAACCTTTTGTATTGATAACCCGTTTTCAAGTCGGCATCTTGCTTGGCTGGGATATCAATCAGACCACAGGACTCAAGTTGTCCATTCCACGCCATTCTTCTCTTAACCATTTAGTTGTTTATTTATGTACTATGGACGTTTTTCCTTATTGCTTTATGAAATGTCTCCTAATCATTCCCCAGGATTTATTGATAACTTTTCACCTTTTGAAATTCTTTTTGATAACTTTATGTCCAGGCCCAGACAATGATGCTGCCTCCACCGTACTTTGAATTAGTGCGTTTTCTCCCTCCAAATGCAGATTTATGTATGTGTGTTTAACTCACATTACTCCACAGAGGAGATTTTCTCTTTGTTTATTTTTTTTTATTTTTTTACTTTAAACGTGCCACAACAAGGCATTTTTTGGAGTGTGGTGGTTTCCTTTATGGTGGTGTTTCATTAACACCATTCTTATTCAGTGTTTTTCTTATAGTGAGGATGTGAGCAAAGATTATAGCAAGTTGTATAGATTTCTGCAGGTGTTTTGCTGTTACTCATGGGTTCTTTTTCACCTCTTTCAATATTGCACATTGTGCTTTTGGTGTGATCATTGTAAGACGCCTACTCCCAGAAAGAGGAGCAACAGTCCAAAGTTTCCTCCATTTGAATATAATTGATCTTGTGGAATGATAAACATCCAAGGGTTTTGTATGCTTTTCGAGTAAAAAGCTTCTTCTAAAAGGTCCTGTAAAGGTTGTTTTGATCGGGGCATGGTTCACAGCAATCACTCATTCTTGAGGAAACCAGACCTTGTTAGTAATCAGACTTTGCATAACTTACTTATAGTGAGGGGCTCCCTCTACAATTCACACTTCTGAACCTCTCAATTGAAACACCCACTCCTAGGAGGTTTTGGTTTTGGTGAAGCTGTTAGCACAGAGGTTCACTTTGATTTTCCTGAACTTTAAATGATAACTCTGTGTGTTCACTAAAGCTCAAGATCGTGTTTGCATGTTATTAGTTTTTCCAGATTGTGTTAGTCTATAATTAAGATGGAAATTAAGATCAGACCACATTTTAGAAGAAGTCAAAGAAATTAGAATCATAGTGTAAGCCTGAAAACGCCATTTGCAATTTAGTGGTTTATTATTAGGAGTCCTATACACTCAGCTTTTCTTTATATTTGTTCTGCAAGAGAACACTCATGCAAATCTATCTTATGAGAATTTTCCCAAATATTTCATGCAAATTTGTATTCGCTTCTTTTTTTAAGGCTCGTGGACTTCCAGGATTCTAAATTACAAGATAAACAGACTTTACCAACCACCTGTGTTACTTTTGAGTCCAAATAGATTTTCATTAAAAATTCTTACGCACATCATTTTTTTCTCCGATTTCTGTTTTATCTCTCTCTATCCCATTATATTAATTTCCTTCGCTCTTTATTATAATTTCCATTTCTCTTCCCTGGTGTTTTTCCTTTCACCATATCTCATTCTTTTCTCCCCCTCATTCTTGTATGACTGTAGTAGTGTCTGTGTGTCTGTGTGTGTGTGGGAGTAGAGGAGAGCAGCTATGCTGGCCGGGGGAGGAGGTGAGAGAGAAAGAAAAAGAAGCGAGAGAGGGATAGAAATACACAGAGAGGGAAGCAAAGCATTTACTGGAACAAAACATGCTGTTTCAAACTCATAGATAAGGGCCGCCTACTCGCTAGTTCTTATTTCAGAGCAGTTTACGCCTTATTTTTACAATCTATTCTATTTATTTATTTATTATGCATTTTTATTAGTAATATTATGAATACCTTAGACAACCAAGATATTATTTTCTGGCATTTTTTACTCAACTGAATTACTTTAGAGTTGCTAGACCTACCATCTGTCCAGTGTCCATAAAGTTTAACTCCATATTTCAAGTAGGTGGCAGGAGGAAGACTACATCTGAAAGCCAATTAGAAGTGAAGGGCACACGGAAGAGTTTGATTGTTTCTAAGGATGCTAGTTTTTATATTATTACAATTGTAACACATAAACACTGTGGTACTTTGACAGCCTGTTGCTAGAATCTTTATGGTAGCCACATATATAATATCTAATAAAACCAGCTCTTCTTATAAGAAGATCAAGCACAGAAACATTTACTTTGAGAAGTTCTGAGTTATTTTTGGTGATAAAAAGCAACACAAAAGAGCATTAACACTGATACCATCTGCATCAACATCTATGATGAATGTAACCCAACAGACCCTGAAAATCCAGCTGAGCAAGTTGGATACTCACTGTTGATCCCGGTATCTCGTCAACACCAGTGAAGTGCAGATGACACAGCCTGAAAGCTGTACAGGAAACCTAAAATAGAAGATGATAATTTGCGCATGAGGAATAGCATACACAGTGAGGTCAAATAAAAATAACAGAAATGCAACACCTGTAGAGAAAAAGAGTGCTTCTATGAAAGAAGAGCTTAATGAGAGACCAATCAGGAAAATATTACAAATTCTTGACCCAAGTAGTAAATACCCATCTATGAATTTTGCATACTTAGACACCATTATCTACAATAATAACATACAATAGCAATATATCTAAATATTAACATGAGTATTTGATTTTACAGGACTTACAGTGCCTCTTAGATTCACCACAACTGAACCTGTTAAATCACTGAAAAGCCAGAATTTAAGTTTGTTTGTTTTTTACCTCGCACCCTACAGACTAGCTTTTACTTGAAAACCAAACCGCATTACTGATTAACCAATTAATAAATAAAGCAACAAATTAAAAATAATTAAATAAAAAGGTATAGTCCTTTTCAGTGACACACACATAAAAAAAAAAAAAAAATTGCTCAGCTCATTATATTCAGCTAAAAGCCTCTGGGAGAGAAAAAAATGAAAGCGCTAATTTAATGGAGTATCTCAAAATGCTTGTGGTAATTCCAGTTCAAGGACCATCACACACAAACTAACAAGACTGTAAAAATCATCAGGCCTGTAATGAAGGGCAAATCTTAATTGACACACAGTCTAATGAATGACATCCATTAGGATAGTTACAAAAATAATATGTAAGGTTTTGTGGCTTACTGAAATTCCAAAACAGGCTTCAAACAAAGATGCAAATTGTACAGTTGGGGATAAGGGCTCACAAGAGTACAGCGTCCACTGTAATCACAGGTCAAACCAGTCATCTAGGAGTTGTTTTTAAACACACACATCCCAACATGCACATATTTCATTTCCTCCCTATGGAGGCTGGTTGGATTTCCTGGAGAACCGATGCAGTTGCATCCGCCAACTCTGCACACTGCAGAAACGCTTGTTATAACTTCCATCTGTGCGGTCCTGGGAATTCATTTGATTTGATGTTAGTTGTGATGAGCGCTGATGAATACCAACTTTAACCATGTGTTTCCCAGCTTAAATAAACAATTAGGTCAGACCTAAACTCATGGCACCAGGGTTTGAGAAGCTGACAAACTTGGTTACTTGGTTAATTGATAAGTGAAGGATCCCAGAAATGCACTGCCCCAAAATTTACACTGCACTAATGAATAAAGGGATTCTTTATTTTCTTCCCTCAGCTACAGTTAACCCAATTTACCTCACACTTGATATATAGCTGGGGTTGATGTCAAGCCTTCAGGGAGTAAATTGTGGCAAGTCTCACAACCTCACACCAAGTTTATCAATTATTATCATCCAAAAAAGGAACTGTCAGCAGTATCACCCATCTCTTGCTTATTTTCTATTAAACATACATTAAATTACTTTAAGTTAACTCTGTATTTTTCACCTGATTGTCTGGCCTCCACCTGCAGTGGCTCCTTGTCCTACAGTTTGAAGGCCACTGCTCTAATTGTAGGAAACGCTCGGCTTAAAGCAAAAAGCTAATGCAAGGAGAGTTTCTGTTTAATTGGCAGTGATCTGACCTGCTGTTCAGGCATTATGTGTTTACTAGAAACAACATATACATTCATAAAGTTTTTACTTATCCTTCTACAGGGAGTGCAGAATTATTAGGCAAGTTGTATTTTTGAGGAATAATTTTATTATTGAACAACAACCATGTTCTCAATGAACCCAAAAAACTCATTAATATCAAAGCTGAATGTTTTTGGAAGTAGTTTTTAGTTTTAGCTATTTTAGGGGGATATCTGTGTGTGCAGGTGACTATTACTGTGCATAATCATTAGGCAACTTAACAAAAAACAAATATATACCCATTTCAATTATTTATTTTTACCAGTGAAACCAATATAACATCTCCACATTCACAAATATACATTTCTGACATTCAAAAACAAAACAAAAACAAATCAGCGACCAATATAGCCACCTTTCTTTGCAAGGACACTCAAAAGCCTGCCATCCATGGATTCTGTCAGTGTTTTGATCTGTTCACCATCAACATTGCGTGCAGCAGCAACCACAGCCTCCCAGACACTGTTCAGAGAGGTGTGCTGTTTTCCCTCCTTGTAAATCTCACATTTGATGATGGACCACAGGTTCTCAATGGGGTTCAGATCAGGTGAACAAGGAGGCCATGTCATTAGTTTTTCTTCTTTTATACCCTTTCTTGCCAGCCACGCTGTGGAGTACTTGGACGCGTGTGATGGAGCATTGTCCTGCATGAAAATCATGTTTTTCTTGAAGGATGCAGACTTCTTCCTGTACCACTGCTTGAAGAAGGTGTCTTCCAGAAACTGGCAGTAGGACTGGGAGTTGAGCTTGACTCCATCCTCAACCCGAAAAGGCCCCACAAGCTCATCTTTGATCATACCAGCCCAAACCAGTACTCCACCTCCACCTTGCTGGCGTCTGAGTCGGACTGGAGCTCTCTGCCCTTTACCAATCCAGCCACGGGCCCATCCATCTGGCCCATCAAGACTCACTCTCATTTCATCAGTCCATAAAACCTTAGAAAAATCAGTCTTGAGATATTTCTTGGCCCAGTCTTGACGTTTCAGCTTGTGTGTCTTGTTCAGTGGTGGTCGTCTTTCAGCCTTTCTTACCTTGGCCATGTCTCTGAGTATTGCACACCTTGTGCTTTTGGGCACTCCAGTGATGTTGCAGCTCTGAAATATGGCCAAACTGGTGGCAAGTGGCATCTTGGCAGCTGCACGCTTGACTTTTCTCAGTTCATGGGCAGTTATTTGGCGCCTTGGTTTTTCCACACGCTTCGTGCGACCCTGTTGACCATTTTAAATGAAACGCTTGATTGTTCGATGATCACGCTTCAGAAGCTTTGCAATTTTGAGACTGCTGCATCCCTCTGCAAGATATCTCACTATTTTTGACTTTTCTGAGCCTGTCAAGTCCTTCTTTTGACCCATTTTGCCAAAGGAAAGGACGTTGCCTAATAATTATGCACACCTGATATAGGGTGTTGATGTCATTAGACCACACCCCTTCTCATTACAGAGATGCACATCACCTAATATGCTTAATTGGTAGTAGGCTTTCGAGCCTATACAGCTTGGAGTAAGACAACATGCATGAAGAGGATGATGTGGACAAAATACTCATTTTCCTAATAATTCTGCACTCCCTGTAGACACCAACTATCAAACGAGCCAATACTATGTGTATATTAGACTTTTACACAGTTGATCAGTAAATTGCTGCTTAAAGGGGGGAAAAAAAAGACCTATCCCTATTTCTCTGCATGGGTCAAACACTAGAAAGGACTACATTTATATCTGATAGATTCATCAGTGTTACATCACTATATTGTGCAACTGTGCCACAGAAGTCAATCTGTGTGCTATCTTTAGTCACTATCAGCTGTTCCGCTTTTTTAATCACAGCAGTGGTTATGTTAAAGGAAGCATGCAATCCGCCCATTGCGAGCAGGCACGTGCTGACTGACACTGTAGTAACAGAACAGACTAAATTCCAAGAACTTTACACTTTACAGAACAGGATCTACTGGCTACCCTCAACTGCCACCATATTTTCAATCTTGTGGAAGAGCTGGGTAGCAATTCAGCAGTTTAACCATTTTCCACAGGTTGCACCCTTTTAAATCACTTACTGTCATTTACTAAGCCTAAACAGTAGTGCTAGTAGTACAGAAAGATGAACAGGGTTCAAAATCCAACACGTAATAATACATATCCTTCGTGGCACTGCCTGTTTCCCCTTATGGTTAATTTTTGAGAACACTGTTGAAACCCATCAACCCATAAACATACAGGAGGCGGCAGGCAGAAAACCACATCAATTCACTTTCCCGTTCCCCATGTTTAAAAAAAAAAAAAAAAAAAACTTAATTGTTCTACTCCGATCCTCATCTCCAAACCTGGTTACAGTCTCCAAACTCTCTTCCATCCTCTGATGCAAAATAGTTTGGAGCAGCAGTCATCTTTATTGCCATCTCTCTATACCCCAGGCTATTAGTACAGACTGCTGACCTGGACCTTGGACCTCTCCATAGTCTGTTTCTGCAGGCTGGCATTCAGCCTAATGAGGCTTGCTAATGGTCCCCTCATGTCAGTCTGAGGAAAGCCTTCTACTCTATGCAAACTGGAACACATGTCCACACACTCACTCCTTCCAGCACTTTCCACAGTTGCCTAGTTGATAATAAAAAACAAAGATGACCAATGTATGACTCAACTAAACGCCAAACCGCTGCCCATCATCGGTCATACTGTATCACACAAACTCTACTTATCTGTCCTTGCTTTATGACCTTTCTTTAGCCCCACTGCACAACTCTTTTTAGGACTATCTGCACCTGGTCAATGCGATGTGGGGAATTTCAAACTCGGGAAGCACAGAAAGGAAAAGAAAATGCTTCCCATAACTTATCCATTATCAAAACAGCTGCTTTTTGTGCTGATTTTCAGTCTGGGGAAAATTACACAGGACTCTGAGTAATGCTTAGAAAATGAATGGCAGGTTACACATTTCCACATTTAAAACATTCAGGGGAAATGAGATGTACAGCAACTAGACAACATTTTGCTGTGCCTGCCACTAAGTCCGATTGGCTTCACAAGGCCACACTTTCAGATAAACTTGTCCATTAGCCACGCTCTGTTAACACTTGCTAGTTAATGATTATGAGCCCCGCTGAAACACATTTTAAAACATGTGGTCATTAACTATGGACACGCATGACACATGCGAGTTAAATAAAACACCAAAGAGTCCAGCATTGATAACTTTGTCCCAGAGCTGCTAAGAAAATTCAAAATATCATCTTTTACTCTTTGGAATGATGAGAGCTCCAAAAGCACCTGTAAAATCCGTTAAGTTTATGCAGGCAAGTACAGTGAGCCGTAGCTAAGACCAATGCTTTGACAGACTGAAGACTGTCACGGCAGATAAAAGATGCTCTAAAAGCAGCTGAGTGCTGTGAGAGTGACAAGTTAGGTAGGAGAAATCAGAAGTGCTTTAAAAAAAAAAAAAAAAAAAAAAAAAAAAAGCAGCCAGACAGACTGCAGAAATGTCTGGGAGACATGAGTTTTAGAGAGCAGTAAAAAGAGGTGATTTGAAGCTAAAAACAAGATTAAAAGGAAAGGTCCGGACTGGCAGACCAGTTCAAGGTCATGTCTCAAGCCAAAGCCACAAGCTACGCAAGATGCTTTGACCCCCTGGTTCTAAGCAGTAGGCGTGCAGCAAATAAAAATGTCAGTTTTTAGATGTAGCTGCAACTATTAAATACATTTCCACCCATCAGCTTTACATCAGCCTGGGATTTAAAGATTATGCCTGCCTAGTTAAGTAAAGTATCAACGTCAAATTCAATCTGCAAAACATCTGAATTAAACTTTCAACAGCCAACTCCAGATTTCTGTAAGATAACGTATTCTTATTTTACCATAGAGGGAATCTGTTAGCTTTGGCTAGAAAACACAATCCAACATGACAACAAAAAAGCCCGTGATTAAGGGGAATGTGTCCTTTGGCTAGATTTTTTTTTTTTTTCCTTTTTTCTAGGAGGCACCTTCACAATACAAATCATACTTTGGGACACTGGATTCAGACAGACCCTAAGCTCAAGTTGCAGGTCGTAAAACAGACAGCGTCCAGATGTCTGGCAGAGGGTATGCAGCAGAGGATTTAGGTAGTTCCCTTCCAAGTCAGCTACTGGTGGTCATAGCTGACAACCAAATGCTTGCCAAGTAGTTCAGTGCAGTAATTCTTGTGTGTATTTGGCACACATTTATTGTTTCATTAACCAACTATAAATTCTTTCTATAAATCCATCTTTAAATTTAACTAGATATGATGAGATTTTTGTGAAACTCTTTTCATTCTGAATTTTACCACAACGCTTGCAGCCAGGGTGACCTGCGGCTTATTATAACATTATGACAGAAGCTTCTTGAAAAGATTGTCGAGGACTGAGAAGAAACAACAAATGGCAGGTAAGATGAGAGTCCGGAAACATCACAGTGATACTGTTGTGGTGTAAATCATGAATGCTTAAAGCCTGAGCCTGTTGCAGTACAGACAAGATGGGGAAATAATGAACCTGACAGCTGGCTTTTTGCAGTCTTTTGCAACGAATTCAATTGATACAAATTAGGCTTTACCAAAATATGCTCACCAAAAAAAAAAAAAAAACCAATGCCACATCCCGTTACTTACACCTATTAAGATACAAATTCAAGTGTTGCGACGTGTGCCATTAGATTCTCGTTTCCTGTCTACTTGAGAAAAAGCATTGAACTCTGAAGAATAATTAGCACCTTGTAAGTACTTCTTATGTAACCCCCTCTACCTTTGCCTAGTCTCTGATCATCAGCAGGCAATGCTTCACAAATGCCAAGGCTGAAAAGAAAAACTGCACCACGCTGATGTAAAAAGTCAACACCTTTTTTTTTTTAATGACCCATAAAAATACCACACTCTCACTCCACGTTATAAATGCCCCACATTAGGGAAGTGAGTCAATAAAGTTTGAGGTAGGTCATGTTGCATAGAGGGAGGGGAAAAGCATACTGTGCAAAGCCCCATGAAGGTGTCTGGGTATGGGACTCACAGCACTTGCAAAAACTCATAGTGCATCAAATTCTCTGTGGATTTCCTTCCAAAGCCACTTCTTAGCCAGTGCAAGCCAGCAGAAGCAGCTTTGTTCCTTTGCCACCTATCCTCACTTTCTACCCATTGTAAACCTGTCTTCAATGCTTTGGCTATAGCTCTCTATCAAGTCTCAACTGCTTGCTCTTCACATTCCTCCATCACGCCTCCATAAGCCTCAGTTTCTCTCTCCCACACTATTCAGCTCCTTGGAAAATGGGGATACAGGCTGGCAGAGTCACTGTATCAAATCTATTTGTCGGTTAAACCTGCAGCTGGATTAGGCCTGCTTTTAGCCGCTGCTGCTATTCAGCAAACGTTTCGTGTGTGCTAGCTCGCGCTGCCGTCCAGTCAGGTTTTGATGGGCCAAAGCTATTCATGAAACTCCCGACTTGCCAGGAGGAGTTCAACCACCGGCCACTAAAGCCTCTGACTTACTGTCATCATGGTAATAGTCTTCACAAGTGTGTTCTCATAACCACTGACATGTGAGTATGTCATTTTCCAAAAGTCTACATACCAAGAGTCTTTGTAGAAAATTAATGGTAATCATAACTGTTCTATCCACGACACCGTTAAGCGGTCATGGCAGTGATGTGGCTGGTTTTTTAGCCAAGCATCACAACAATAAAAGAACAAGAAAGAAAAAGAAAACAAGAAAAAGAAGCAACTGTGTGACTGAAAAAGCCTGGGAATCATCTGCACAGGGTTAGAAAAGCATGACCAAAGTAGCAGATCCTCTGCTATGACTATAAATCACAACAGAGCTGAAGTCTACAAAGCTAAAGAGAAAGGAGTGGAGAGAGGAAGACCAAAAAAAAAAAAAAAAAGGAAGAAGTTTTACAGGGAAATAAAAAAAACATGCCAAATCAGTACAAAAAGATGGGCTCAAGACCAAATACCAGAGAAAGGGCTTGAGATAGAAATATAAAAAGATAATGTGAAGCAAAAGTAGCCAGTAAAGAAACTTGAGTTCACAAGTTCATCTGGGGGAAAAAAAGGAAACCTTTGCACTCTCTACTCTTCCACCTCATCTCCAGACGATTGTGTCTGCACTTTGCAGTGAGCACAAGAAGAAGAAAAAAATCCATGTGTGTTTGTATGTCGTTTCTCAAAAACCCAGCAGCACCTGATGCATACTTCGGAAGGAATTAAAATGGAATCCCTGGGGATAAAGCTGCACCTTAGGTAAATTTAACTGTTCACTGCCTTTGTCTAACCACACTCTGGTAAAGTGTAAGCCTTCACACTTACCTCAACTGTGTGCAGACCTGTGGGGAGCCTGTCGGGACCCAACAGTGTGGTAAAACCTTGATAATGAAAGCTATAAATCACCCTTACCACATCCCCAGCCTCAAAGCTCATAAAACTCCAGCCCACAACAGCTTGACAACAAAAACATGGTACTTTTTTATTTTATTTTCCTCTCCCTTTACTCGAGTTCACACTATAAACATCAGTAGCGACAGGGGTAGCCATGGCAAAGCAGAGTTGCCAGGAAGACTTCTTGCGCCTTCTATGTCTCCAAGATGATTATAAGTAGAATTAAAAGACATTTTCTTCTGTTTGATAAAACCTAAAATACATTTTACATCACTTTATTCCCTTGCTAATGTAGACTTGCTGATTCATATGTGCGCCTACAATCACAAGTAAAGCAATATACATTTTTTAAACAGTCTGTCAGTCACTGGAACCACATGTTTAACTCATTTATGTATACAGTGACAGATGAAGCTGTCAGAGCATTCATTCTGGCAAATTAAACTAATTCTGTGTCTGCTAATCTAATATTTTATTACATTTAGTCTCATATTGACTGAAAATAAAGTATGATTAAAATTGAGTCCTTGCGTGCATTACTTCACAGACGATGAAGTCAGGAAGTTTGAGTCACTGTTAGTCAGAGATATGCCAATTTACCAGCCGCACAAAGAAAAAGAAAAATGCCACCATAACATCAAGGTAAACAAAAGACGAGAGAGGGAGAATGAGTACGTGCCAACGCTTTTAAACCTGACATCTAAAGACACAATCCCACTACTTACAGCAATTAGCCCAGCGTTTTGTTCTCTCTCTGCTCTTTGTTGTTCTGACACTCTAAACACAGTACCAGGTAGCATCACTACAGACAAAGCCAAAAACACTGTCTGACAAGTTCTGTGGGAGGATAGCTTAAGTTAACTGATCAAACTAACCAGGGAGAGTGTCTGTCTGTAAATACAGGCACAAACATACCTCCGTGTTGCGACAATAGCAGTTTGATCGATGGTTTAGTTCTGCATGCACACTGCTGTGCAAAAGTCTTATGACTTGGTAGGAAAATGGGAATGAGTGCAAACGTATATGGAAATGGTTCAGTCAGTGTTTGGTATGAGCACCTTTATTTCTTAGCTAAGCTTTGTTTTTAAGTCTTCAGGAATAATTCTTCTGGCATCTTGAAGGACTTTCAAAGCTCTTCTATGGATGTTGGCTGCATTTTGTTCCATCTCTAATAAGATTGATATGGTTAAGGTCTGTGACCCTAGGGAGGCCAATCAATGGTCAATGAACAGTGGATAGATACGTAGAATGACCACATGCATATTGTATTACATTCAGTCTCATATTGACTGAAAATAAAGTATGATTAAAATTGAGTCCTTGCATGCGTTCCTTCACAGACAATGAAGTCAGAAAGTTTGAGTCAATGTTAGTCAGAGATTTGCCAATTTACCATGTCTTTGCCCCCCCATTGCCTGACATGACAGAAACTATTCATCAGCTTATAAATAGCCGCTTCTTTTGTCCTTCATTTTTGCAATGTGTTCTTCCAAAACTTGGTGTTACTTGGAGTGGTGTCATACCAAGTTTTTGGCATATTTCGGAATCATCTTGTTGGTGCAAAATTACCATTTTATACCTCTTAACCTGCTAAAGTTGGCTTTTTTGAAGATGCAACTAAAGCATTGGGGACAAATGATGTGCTTTTGAGATTCCCAGTAACAAAGTGCCTAAAAATAAAATGCAAAATTGGTTCGTTGTTAAGTTTTACGTAGATTATGCTGGTTCGTCCCTTGAAATTAGGTCTTTGTTATGCTTGAATGGTTGATAAAGAAGTGTTAAGTGGCTAAATTAAGAGAAAATCCCTGAGAAAATGGTCAAATATGAACTAACGTATAAGCTAAACAAAACAAAAGTGGAAAAGGTTTACCTAATATTTCAAGCAAAGCACACATTTCGAAATGCAGTTTCCATTTTACACAGAAACGCTACATGTTGTCAAAAACATGCTTGCTTTTAGTCCATGGAGTAACCCAAATATCCATAGTAGGCAGGCTTGTATTGATTTTGCCTAGCCAGCTCAGAGGTAAATGGCGATGAGGCCATCGGTCACAGGGCGATTGACAGCTGCATGTTTAATGGTCGTGAGAAACGATGTGCAGGGGTTTCAAGGGCAATCGCTGTTATAAGAGATGGGAGGAGATGAGGTTAAGGCTCCAGACAGCAAGCCTGTGACACTTTGACAGATGTGAGTTTTATACCTCACAAAGCAACACACACAGAAAAGGTCTTTGAATAAAATGCCTACTGCTAAGCTTTCTGTGCAGTTCCCTCAGCCTCAGAGCTCAAACTAAAGAAACAGTCAGGCTGTTGGTTGACTGGGGCTTAATTGTTTTGTTTTCCCAGATAAAGTTCAGGGGCGAGATTTTCTCAAGGCTTACCTTTCCCTCACACTCCTTTGCATTCATGACAGCCTCTACTGCTCTACTAGTCATTTATCTGACGCTACCTTTTTTCCCTTTTAAAGATCAAATGTTTTTACCTTATCTTCTAATGCATGGTCCTCAGATCTATCTGCCTAACTCTAACATTGTTTATTTTCCTTCCTACTCTCATCTTTTTGCCATTTCTCTATCCGTTTTTTCTGTTACCACTTTCTTAGTTCCCACAACTGGGTTTCTTTTGGAACTTTTGTGGTCATATTTCCCATTTGAGAGCTGAGACAGCTGGAAGAAACGGTTTGGATATAGTCCTGTCAAAATATCAAATGGGAATGCAGGCCCAATTTGTTTAAGAAAAGAAGAAAAAAAAGAAAAGAAAGAAAGAAAGAAAGAAAAGTAGACGATTCAAATACAGCATTAGTTCTCCAATCCTCTCTCCAACCAACCCTCACACCGAAGCATTGGGGAGTTTTGCATTTTTAAGATGTTTTTAGACACAAACTATAGCCGTTTAATAATCTATGTAATATCTAAAACTTGAAGAAGAAAAAAGCGTTTTAAAATAGCACCAGACTTAATATACTTTATCTACAACAACTCCTCAGCGGTATAAGGTGCCCAATATCTAATGATGCAAGCCCACAAATTCATCTTTAAATTGTTTAATTATATGTGGCATCTTTTGGAGGATTCTTAATGAAATTTTGGTGAACTTTGAGAGCACTAATAGCTCAACAAAACACCATGAGTGCTGTGGTAAATATATTTTTCCAGCTCGTGAGACAACCAGCCATTGCGACTAATCAACTGTTTTTCCATTTACTCCTACAGTGTGAGAGGCACAACAAATCCAGGGGGTTCCTGATCCCTACCACTGTCCGATTAAAGTATTTAAACATGGTTAAGTTCAAGAGAACTCCGCTGAGAGTGACTAAAAGCATTTTACAACTTAACTCCAGAATATGTTGATAAAAACATGTCTGCATACTCTACAAAGTTGCTATTTGACAGCGGTGCATACAGGAGGTAGGACTTACATTTCTACATCCATCACTATATCTCTGAATTCTCCAGAGTTACAGCTAGTAACTAGAGTTAAGCTAGTCACACATAGGATCAAGTGAACATTGGGAAAACTGCATGCTAAGTAGGCTTAACATTAGGGCTGCACGATTAATCGTTAGAAAATTGCGATCTCGATTCATACTTATGTGCGGTCTCATTTCCAAATGACAACAATTTAAAAAAATAAAAAATAAAAAAAATAAAAATAAAAAAAAAAAGAAGACGACGATTGTACCGCATTTTGATCCGGGACGTAATCTGCATGAAAACAAGCGCTCACTCTTCCTGCTCAACAAATGACAAGGGCGGAGCCTTATACCACGTGATACAGATGCTGTGCCGTGTGATGCTAAAATTAGCAGGGGAAAAAAAACAACGGAGAGCACGTCAGGGATGACGAGAAAGTGACAGGAGAAAATCCGTTCCGGTCAACCACCCGAACACCAATAACCGGAACCTTATACAGCGCTTCCCTATACCCGTCGAACTCCCGCAGGCACAAAGAAATTACGGAGGCTATCACTTATCACCTGACCAAAGATATGGCTCCCATCAACACTGTGCAAAACGAGGGATTTAGGAAAATGATCATCACCCTAGACAAATGCCACACAGTGCCGTCCCGCAACTATTTTTCTATTGTTGCACTACCTGCTCTATACATGCAGTGTCGAGCAACGGTGGAGACGGAATTTCAAGCAGTACAACATTTTGCGGCAACGACAAAATGTGAGACATTTGTTGTTTTTATGTTTATTTATTGTTTTTATGTTCAGTCTCAACTGTTACGAAGTTGATGTGCAGTTAATAAGTGCAATAAATATTTATACTGGAAAAGAAAATCGTGAGAGAATCGTGATCTCAATTCTAAGCCAAAAAATCGTGATTCTCATTTTATGCAAAATCGTGCAGCCCTACTTAACATCCAGTCTGAGTAAGTCCAGTGCTATTGGTAATGTCTATTAAGTTCATAGATGCATCGCATGTGTAAAAACAGCTGAACAGTGAAGGCGTTTCAGATAGATGTTACCTTTACACACCTGTCTGCGTGATTCAAAAATCTCTCTTACACATAGAGCATTCTGGGAATTGAAAGGCTGGTTTGCTTAAGCTCAAATTCCAGTCGCCACTGATATATGATAAACTACTGCAAGCGTTAATTCCCCCAAATACATTTTTATTAGTATGACAGATACACCAGAGATAGACAGACACTCTTAAAAGCTTTTTCGCTAGACATAAATATGTCTACTACTCATCAAGAGCTGAACTTTATAATCTTTTTACTTTGGATATAACACAAAACAAACACAGCCAGTGGATTGGCTTACAGTTCTTTCAGTGGTAAGCAGTAATTCAACAGCTGATGCCTAGGGAGGAGAGATGTTTTGTGTGGATTTCAATCAGTTGTTGTTGAAAACACATTTCTATTAAATGGCACACACGAGAAAACGCTGGCTGTCTGCATGTCAAGAACTAATACTGTATATCAAAGACTTTAAGCTAAAACACAGACGCCTCTCCCTTTAATTACAGAGGTCTCAGAGGGCGAGATGATGAGCTTTTTAAATACAGCTTGCAGGGTCACATGGGCCTTCCTGGAAGACCCCTGTAGTAAATTATTCAGTCTTTATTCAACACTTATGATACTTAGAAAAGCCAAAAAGAAACACACCAGTCAGCTGGGGACATTAACAGGAACAGGGTCTTCACAAAACTGCCCGCAATCACTGAGTAACACATTGCGAACTTGAGGGTAGAAAATTGTCTGTGCATGAGAACCAACTAGTGGTAAATGGTAAATGGACTGGTTCTTATATAGCGCTTTTCTACTCTTCTGAGCACTCAAAGCGCTTTATACGACTTGTGCATTCACCCATTCACACAAGCACATTTTTCCTAGGTGCTTTCTAACTGACATTCACACACATTCATACTCCGATGGATGCATCGGAGAGCAATTTGGGGTTAGTATCTTGCCCAAGGATATTTGGCATGCAGACTTGGGGAAGCCAGGAATCGAACCACAAACCTTCAGATCAGTAGATTACCTGCTCTACCACCTGAGCTACAGCCAGTGTAAACTGTCCTTTTTTTAACAGAACATGATAAAAGCATGCGTCTTTCTTGGTGCATTGCTCCACTGGCTGTAGGGTTAAGAAGGCACTAGATGCGGAAGAAGGAAAGGGGGAAAAATAAAGCTGCTAATTACCGTTGTTAGAGCCCTACATTATCATTACACTCCAAGGTTTCTGACAACACAACAACTGTGCTGCCATGGCAACACTGTGCCGAAGGAGATGTTGGTACTGTGGCTCTGTGTTTCGCCCATTTAATATTGCCTAGGAGATCTGCTGACTACACGCAATCAGTCTGTTCAACATCAATCTGATCATTGACCTGCACCTTAATCCTGAACCCCACTCTGATGAGCGCAGGTGGACACATCAGTCAGCTTGGCTGGCACAACTTCACCCATGGGCGAAACAACACAGCACAGCTGGGTTCGTCTGATATTATGTAACCCAGCGCCACCCCCGCCAGGCCTTGTTCACACCACAAGACCCCTCTCCTCCTACTCCACCTCCCTCTAGTGCACCGTTGGCTATTTGTAGGAATAGGTGCATTGTGAAACAAGAGTGTTCCAGTACAAGCACGGCTCATGGGGGATATTTGAGGAGGAAAAATGGTGGCCAAAACAAGCAAAGAAAACGTTTATTTTATGCATTGGTCAATTTTTAGATTTTGGGTTATATTTTGTTCCATTACTTGTGTTATTTCAGACCAGCAGAAAGAAAATGACCAAAACTACACCTGTAAGTGCTTTACAACAACCTGTCTACAGGATGTTTATGCAGAATAAGATACTTGAAGTAGCCAATGTCTCATTTGCATATTTGAACCAAAATACACACACACACACACACACACACACACACACACACACACACACACACTTTCATATCTTAGTGAGGACATCTAATTGACATAATGCTTTCCATAGCCGCTTATCGTAACCCTAACCATCAAAAATGAATGCCTGATCCGAACCCTCAGCCTAAACCTAATCATAACCTAATCGTAACCCTGACACTAAAACCACATTTTGACCCTCAAAAATGACTTCAAACTCATGGGGACAGGCATTGTGTTCCCAATGACTGTTGGTCCCCACAAATATAGTGATATCTATTTGGGTGGGGGGGACTGTTAATTGTATATTCCAATAAAAATTCTGCCTCATACATTGAGCCAGGAATGCCCACCTCTGTTTATGCACCAACTTTTCCAGGTTTATTCTCATCTTGCATTCCAAAGGTTCCAACAGACTGCTTTGTTCATGTATTATTCAGAGTGTGATTTACAGAACATTTTATTCCCCCCTCCCCGAAAAATAAGATGGGGAAAACATTTTCTCATGAGTGACAGTAAACTGGAGGCAAAAGTTTGATTTTGGTACAGAAACACAATTTTTCCTCGTGGTAAACTCATTGTGCATTCCATGACTCTAACTGGAATTGATTATGGTGATACTGTTTATATGCATGCCTCCACCTCCCCACTGAAGCCTCTTGAATCTTTTTTCTCTCAGTGCACGGTGTTTCACAACACGTGATACTTTCCAAAATCATTGCTGTATGTTAGGCCCCAGTCACACAGACCTAAAGACTATTCCGTGACACCCCAGGACACTCCAGGCACTGACTGGAACAACAAGCATTTGCAGACAAGCAAGCATCTTCCATGCAAACTGTTGGCGACCTCAGAATCCATTGCTAACCTGTCTCTCAGCCTGTGTGAGTGAGGCCTTATAAGTAAAAATTAGATGGTCCTCCTTAGAAAGGAGCTGGAAAGCATGCAAATTATAGGTAAGACTCCACTTCAAAAATCACCTTGTTACCTCTAGATCCTTGCTAATTTAAACATAGTCGTTATAATGTCATAGGATATTTTAGCATTAGCTGCATCTCTGAGTCACACTGACTGCAGACAAAAATCCTTTGGTCCCTACAAATACAGTAAGCCACAAAATATTCTCTGTAACATTTTAAAAGGTTATATTTATTCATTTTTATACTATAAGGTTATATTTCACTGTTGCATATGCTTTGTGTCTGTATAATGGGTCTGTCTACACTGTTCTTAGTTTCTCTTATGAAAATCTCCAGTTTCAATTCCATTTTCAAAATGGACTGTGTCTGAATAAAGGATTCAGTATTTTGTGATTTATGGAGTGATAAAAGGTCATATCCAAAATCAACAATTTAAAAAAAAAAAAAAAAAACTTTATGATCTTTATCTGATGTTCAGATTGCTTTTTAAATAGAAATCATTTTTAGACAGACAAGGACTCATTTACACATTTATGTGTAAAATCTTTAAAAAAAAAATACAACAAAACTATTAAACTAATTAATAAGATTAGTAAAGTGTCATTTACAAATGTGTGCAAATTTTCTTACCCTAATCACCTGTATTAGAACACTGTAAAACTAAATATGCATGAACAAATTGGGGCTTGAGCAAAGCTACCGCTCTATGAAAACAGATTGTTTAATGTCATTTCCAACAATTAGGTCTTTTTATACTCATTAAACAGAATGAAACATAAGGTTGATTGTGTGGGACAGACACTCCCTTCAGCTGTAGTTTAACACTCTTACAGATGACTAGCTTGTGGCACTGCTTTAATTGCCTGTAATAGGTCAGATGAGATTCCAGTGTTGTCTCCATCACTGATTCCAGCACTGATTCTGCCTTTACTTCTTGGAAACAATTTTTGTTACTAAGCAGTACTTGCCAAAAGTGGAAGTGCACCCGTTGCCTGGCAACATTAGCTTACTGAATCTCAGATCAGGAAGCAATGAGAACTACGGGTGCTTTGAGCTCGAACCCTCCAGATACTTTTCTAATCTCCGACTACAAAGACTGAAGTCAAACTACAATCATGCTATTCAAGTCATCTGATAGCACATTACATCTTGTAGAGCTCATATCTGCACACCTGACTACTCATAATAATCCCATACACAAGCATAAACTTTAAACCACAGAACAGTCGTGGATCCCCACAGGTTAGTTACTACATTCAACGTAATTTTCACTAACTCAGTCCTGCTTAACAAAGACAGAAAAGGGACACTTCTTTCCAAGCACTACATCTGTGATGAAAATTAGGGAAGCAGCCTCAAGGGTCCATTCATTTAAGCCTCTTCAAGCACAGACAACCCTCCACTCACCCCATCCCAAGTCTAAGGGATTTTTAAAGGTAGTAATTTCATTAAAAAAACAAAAACAAAAAAAAAAACCCTGTGGGTTCTCACTGAATTAGATTTTCCGCTAAACTGGCCCTCTGTCATTAGAAAGTGCCACTGGGGCAATCAACTGTCCAACTATTTGCTAGTTAATGAAAAACATGAGCTTTCACAGGCACAAACCACTGATCGAGCTTTCCTCTCTTCAGCTTGTGAGACCCAGCAGAGGCACCAACTAGAAGTTGTCAGAATACTACTACTCCAATGGATCAAAGCGCTTAGTGGTAAATCACCACCAAAGACCATCTAAAGCAGAACAGCCCTCTCTATTTGAGTGACTGGGTAATAAGGCAGCATCCATTTATGTTGGCAGGGAGAGATGTAAGGTAATAGGGTAGCATGAGAAAAGTGTAGTTTGATATGGAAGCTTTGTGGCAAACAAGGTTACCATCACCTGCATCAAGTATTTTCTGGGAATGACAGAAACCGTATGATAGGTTCTCTTGTTTCATGTATTGGTTCGTCACAAAAATTCTTATCACAAATTATCAGACCAAAGAAACATCTGTAAATCAGATGTAATCTTTGGTCTGAAAACACAAGCTCATTGTGCATTTGAGTGTTTAATTAACTAATAATATCTGCAAATTTACTTTTTTAAATTGATAAGACAATATTATGTTATAGAAGACAGTTTCTCCAACTATAGGGCATGCCAGATCACCTTGGACTGCACTTATTTTGCCGTTCCATTACACAATTTCCTGCTGCTACACATACCAAACAACTTGCTAAAAGAGGCAAGTGCCATATTGATCAATAAATTACAATAACCAATTTCAGCATTCTCTATGTCAATAAAAATGTTCACAAATCCCAACACACTGATATATTGCAGGTAATCTTCACCCAGCTTGTGAATGAAAGGAAGACCTAATTTATGCTAATATTTTCAAAGACTCACAATCTGGGCCAAAGTTCACATGCAAACCTACTGAGGGTCACCGCGGTTAGGACTGCATTCACTAACTGACAGCAGGAACAAAGCCCATAGCAGCTGGTTTCTCTACAGCAACATGCGCCAGTGTGTGTAGCACAACACTTCAAATCCCACTTGTCCAAATAATCATTAACCAGTTCAGCCCTGTGTAAATATTTTAAGAACCTTTGTAAACTAAAAGGTAAATACACACCTTAGCAAGAGGACACACACACACACACACACACACACAATAAAAGGACGGGGGCTCAGTAGTGGGACGTCCAGATTTCATTGTTATTCGGCATGTTGGCCTTACATACGGTTGAAAACGATGAGGTCATCCCCATTGTGTACACCAAGCATTCACACACATACCTCTGCATGCCACTGCAGACCGTTGGCTCAGCTGAAACACAAATGGGATGAAGCTAGTTTTTGGAAGGTTGGGGGATTTTTTTTTTTTTTCCCTCTCATTTAACCAAACTTTTTTTTTTTCCCCTCAAAATCATCAAAATAAATCCAATAAACTCAAGAATGAAAACTCTACTTGTGTTTGCAAGGCTGTCACCTCAAAAGCCAAAACACTCCCATTCTTCAATGAGCTCAGTGAACAGAACGGTTGCACTGAGCAATACAGATCATGACAGGCCACTTTCCTGTTTTGGTTTCTGCAGTCACTATCTGCAAGCCAGATGATGTGAGATTGGGCACTGTGACCCATTTTTCCGGATTAGAAGAAAACTATCTGCAGGTCTACTTGTCTCATCATTGTTTATGTCCTCTAGTGGAGCACATGATAATTAAGGCGAAAACAAGTAGAGACAGACTATAGCAAACAGTCCAAACAACTCGATTTGCTGCTTTTTTGAATGTTGAGCCCTTTGCAAAAGAATAAGAAAGCTGCCCTTGTAAACTGGAAAGGCAGTGTTTTAGTACTGTAAAGACTAAATAAAATATTCAAAAATAACCAGAGTAATGAAATGAAAATAAGCCAGAAGCCTGAAATTTATCTGGATAAAATAAGCACCCTACTCAGTTACCAGCAACAACTGAGGAATTCATACCTATCAGCATCATCTGTGGCTTTCTATGCGCATCTGACAAGCAGGAAGACAGAGCAGGGTTCAGCCAAAAGCTGCTACTGCTGATTTCAGTAAATCCAGATGGATTTATGTGTTTACCATCCCTGGCACTATCTAGGACCTCCTTGGAACCAACAAACCCCAGCAAGATGCCTTTCATTATGTGGATCTGTCCTCCTCATCACGAGGACTGATTGTTGGAGCTTCATTTAACATTTCTTCCTAAGATAAAGATGCCACCACATGCACTGAAATTCTTTTTCCGTGACCCTTTAGCAAATACAGCTCTTTTTGTTGGAGAATTCTTCAAAGTAGAATTCAGAGAAACAGACCATAATACCGCCAATGATCGGCTAAATGGCAGAAAGGCTTTATCCTCGGTCGTGCCTAAACTCAGGCAAGAAGCATCCATCTATCCCTTTATTGCTTGTTCTACTCAAGAAGGATGCAGCCTTTAATGTGCACTGGGCAAACCTTCAGTGCATGCTGGGATAAATTAAAAGCTCAATTCATTTCAAATTTTTGATATTCTTAGACGCAGGGAGTTTGTGTCGGGGGTTTTATGAGCAGCAGCTGACAGCCATGTTTTGACTTACATTTAACCCTCAATAAACCAAACTATTTAAGTTGCCAAAATAACAAGGTTGAGTCATTTCTTTATATTTTTCATCCAAAGAAGCAGAGTTTCTTGCTATTTTTAAAGTGGTCTTGACAACAGCTCTCCAAGCATTCTGAAGGTCTTTCAAAGGTTTTTCCTGAACATTGACCTGTGACTCATTCTACAATATAAAATAAATAAAAATATGCACCCATCTCAAGGAATGAACCCGTGTTGTGTCTATACATAACACTTTAACACTGAACCACTTTTAGACTGCATCTTTATCTTTTTTTTTTTTTTTTAAGATTGTATCTTTTGTTACTAGCAACCTGTTACAAAACAAAAAACAAAAAACAAAACACTTGTTCCATTTTCTTTCATTCAATCTATGAAAAAAAAAAAATCCAGTCTGACAGGCACAAAAACTTTATTTTTACACCAAGAAAGTGATTCTCAAAGAACCGTTATGTGAAAACCTGACATATCTGTACATGGTACATAGAGTGTCCTTCAAAGATTTAAAGAAGAACAGAAGTATCAGGACTATCTACAGCAGATAAACAGCATTTGAAAGTTATGTCTTTAAGAAATAGGACAAAGACCTGACACAGGACCCGAGAGGTGATTCTGGTCTTTCACAAGAATTGGACTGGAAGGAATCAGTCAGATCAAATTTTGAGCAACCATGCAACATAATCTGGAAAGAATCCAAGTGGCTACAACTTCATTTTTTAACATGACAATGATCCCAAACACACTGCCAATGCAGTAAAAGGATATCTGGATTAAAATAAAACACACAATGGAAGACTATCAGTTAAGGACCTCAACATTATTAAAGCAGTGTGGAACAAAATGTAATGAAAGGCAGCCTTGGAATGTCCTTCAAGAAGCTGTAACAACTATTGCTGAAGATTACTTTAACTACAAGAAAGCTCGTTCAGGAGTTCAGGCTAAGTTGTTCATACAAAATACTGACTGCTAAGTTTGCTAGAATTTTACAAATTGTTGTTACTTTTATTATTCAATTTCCATGTATGTTTTCACATTTCAATAAATTTACTAACCCCACTTCCCATTTTCCTAGAACAATATGAAGGAATGAGCGGTGGCTCGAAACTTTTCACAGTGCTATATAATACAGCAGTGTCATTTCAAGAAAAAAAGATAGATGAACCAATACTTTAATACAATAATCACCAAGAAATTCAAACTTTCTTATGCTTCCATTTAAAATAAAATTTTCTACAGACGTTTCATTTTGTTGTAGAAATGATTTATATAGTACTGAAATATCTGAAACTTATGACTGGCAAAATTACATGTCTAATAATGGGAAAAAATAACAACAAATTGCATTTTTTTTTTTTTTTATAAAAAGCCCATGATGTTAAAATTCATCCCCACTCAGCCACTCTAAGGTTAAAGTAACTTGAACACTAAATCCCATCTCTGGCTGAAATATGCGCTCCATGTATCTTACAACCATGCCCTCCTCCCCTGTTTGGCCACATTACCATAAACATCAACATAGCCAAAAGATTATCTGTTTGAATTGTTGTGGCTCAGTGGAAAATTACAAGCAAGGAAGAGAAATCAAACTGACAGAGAAATCACAAAGACTGTCAATTACAGTGCACTTAATGAATCAATTTCAAGGCTGGGAAATAACTCAAAAGCTTGTTGACTTTAATACCAGATTTTTCTTTTTGAAACGCCTCTTCACACTATGGCAGCTCAGCAATGCGTACTTTAAAACAGAAGAAGGGAGAGAGGGGGAAAAAAACTCATATCCCCTTTATCACATAAAATAATCAGCTGCTTCCAAGCTTATAGTATGTCACACTAAAAGCAATACAGACTGCAGATGACCAAAAAAGAAAACTTAAACCAGGCACATGACAGCTTTCCAACTTTAAGAAGTGACAGTTTCCCTTGGATGAAAGAAGCAACTCCATCCTGCAGTAATGGATAATGACCAGGATGTAGGTCTTCCTTTAATCCCATGCCCGTTTCCCTTACTTGTGCGACTGTCGTCACTGGAGGCTTTCCTATAGTTGCGCGTTCAGGAAATGGCACATTAGACCTTCAGGCTCCTCTATAAAAACGCATTTGAATTTTTCAGGATCAAATTACTACTTTAATGAAGCTGTGAAGCTGCCAAAACATACAAAAACAGTATTTATACAAAAGGATAATCTTGTTAAGTCAGGACCACTACAGTCTAAAAATAAAAATTGCCATTAGCAGTGATTTATATTTGGTGTCATGGCTCTAATGTGTCACCTTTCCATGGTCAGCTGATGGCGAAGAAAGCTGCAGCAAGATCATCAACATCATGACAAGGAAAAGCTTGGATGGATGTGGGTAGCAAAGCAGCTTGCAGATTTGTAGCAACTGAGGACAGCTTAAATAGAACACCCTGCCTGTATGCCATTTGCCCACTAAATATGTAGAAAAACATTAACTTGATGTGAGCTGGTATTGAAATCAGCACAGTTTTTTTGTTTTGGGGTTGCAAGCCGCCTGAAGGAATGCTACGCTCAATTTCTTGTGCACCCTCTCAATGATATGGAAGAACTAGAGCAGCTTCTCTGGCCAGCTTGGACTTGGAATAATTAACTGTGTGCACTATGCAGTTAAGCGCACTCATTTCAAAGTTTTGCCCCAGGAATTTAGAAATTAACTCGAGTGGGTACACGTGTCTCATGCTTGGATACAAATGCAGGAACATTTGAGAATGGGTCAAATGTTCCCAGAGGATGTGGGTGACAACACATTAGCCTCACTTCTTGAATTCTTCTGGACAGCTTGCTGCAGTCATATTAAATATCATGTATCATTTTTGGAAACCCACCAACAGCAGTGTGCTATTAGTCTAATCATTTTTTGAGCATTTTGCATCCAACCATTTAGCCAAGACAGGGTCTCAAGGGGAGCTGGAGCCAAGCCATCACAGGGCTACTGCAGAAGAGCAATCATTTATGCTTACATTCACACCTAGGGCCAACTTGATCCCCCAACTTGATCACCAATGAACCTAACAATCGCCATTAGAAGAACCAAGAGTATCCAAAGAGAATGTAGAAAGCCACAAGAACAATAAGTAAAATTCCACATAGCTCCAGTCAGTCAGTTAATTGGAACCCAGAATCTTTTTGATGTGAGAAGACTGATCGAAAACCACCTGGCAACCATCTGTCTATCTGCGTGGCAAGTGTTTGCTGAGGTTGCTGCCTGTCGCTAGGTGAAATTGAATCTACATATACTGCTTTGTGACCACAGAAAACTTTCTTGTGAAAGGCTTGGCCTTTAGCACATCACCCATAGTTTTCATGGAAGACATTTGCACTCAGCAAACTGCTACCAAGTTCACCAAGCAGCAATGAAACTGAAGAGTGTGACCCAAGCTGTAGATGGAGTCCATTTGCCAAGTGCCTTTTGTAATGTGTTGGTTGTGGTAGTATAGCACAAGTTTTACTTTAAAGGCAAACTGTCTCAATTTCTAGTGTGCATTACACTACAAGTTCCACTATCCCTTGACCAGTAGTTGACGAGTGTTTGGCCAGCCCAAGGGTCTTGCATGACCATGGTATTTTGATAGCAGCCAAAGCAATCACAAGGTGGTTTTGTAGTGCAGCACCCTCTTTGCAACCAATTCCACTCAGTGATGGCCAGAAAACTCCAACAACCTCTACCAATCACTCACCAACTGACTGGAAAACACATTTTACCTAGCAACTGAAGCCTGTAACAATTCTTGGGATAAAATAAATACATTTTCCCTTATTTTCACCAGCACCTCGTAGGATATAATCCACTACTACAACTGAAAGGTGCCATTAAAGTGCAAGCTGTCTGTCAGCCACCACTGAACAACAAAAACAAAAGAAAGCAATACCAGCTACCAGTTGTTGGTGTTGTAAAATGTGTGTGGCCCTGTGAGATTGGATCCTACCACAGAAACAGTAGAAACATGCTGAGCCAAAGGTAACTAAAGCCACCAGGAAGTCTTGTGCAGAACTCCTTCAAATAAACAAAAATAAGGTCCAGAATAAACTCTGCTGTGTAAGGCTAGTGTGACTGCCACGATGGTCATTAAGAGCATTTTGGGGTCAAAGTGAGGGTCAGACAGTTTTCAATTTAAACACCTCTTTTTGCTTGAAATGCCATCCTGAAAATACATGAATGGGTAATTTGCTACAAAAAAACCCCAATTTCCTTTTTCAAAGAACATCTCACTCCTGAGCCTCAGAAGTTCTCCCATTTCCACTGTTAACCAACATCTAACATAAAACATCTAAAATGAGAAATTATAACTGTCAATCTCAAAAACAGAGCATGTTATCCAATATTTAAAAGCCATGTGTCAAACGGAGAGACAGTATTAACAGAGATGCTATTAATTTGAAATTCCAATACTTTTCCCACTCTTTAGGCTTCCTTTTTGTTTGTTATTATTTATTTCCAACTTTGTACCAGGAAAAACAAATGAAATATACATAAATAAATCACAGCTTTAGCCCCTTATCTTTGTAAGAGCACCAACCCAGTCAAGCAAATACATGAAAGTAATCCAATATTTAAGGACAAAGAACAGATAAACATTGACTACTGCCACTTCATGTCATCTAAATTGCTGACAGAGTGATGGCAGTAAACAAGATAGATATAAGCGGATTTCAGCCAACATATTAATGAATCCCCAATCATTAAGCTATTGAGAGGCAAATACAAAAGCTACATGCAAAAATAAAGAAAACAAAAAGGTGCACTCTGTCACAGACACAGTCCTTGCTGTCTCTTTTTTACCTGAGATTTCTCTACAACTCTTTATTTCTATTTTCATCTTTTTGGTTTTAGTCATATTTCTCCAGGGTCTTCTCTCCTTTCCCCCACAGCTGTCCCTCTGACTCGGGCTACCAGCTTCAAAGTGGCTAAGGTTATTTAAAACCTCTGAACTTCCTCTTCCAAATATAATACACTTTAAGATTTATTCATTTATTTTTTGCTAAACAGGAAAGGAAATTTGTCCAGTTAAACTGTCAGGATGCAAACAGTTAAAACAAACCTTCCAACCAATCAGTGAGAACTGCATGAATCACTACATATTCTGCATCTACTGAAAATACACAGGGAACTGATTATTGACAGGAACTTCAACATCTCTCTATAACAGTTTGAACTAAAGAGATTAAAACTTTCATAAAAAGAGACAATTTCGAAGATTTCTGCCAGAAAAGCTCTTAGGCAGGCCGCCAGAATTGCAAAGTGTATGGCATAGATTTGAACAGCAGAACTGTGCAGACTAGGGCTGCCATGATTAGTCGACTAGTCACAATTACGTAGACTATCAAAATTGTCGACAACTAATTTAATAGCAAACGCATCGTTTGAAGTTTTGTAAGGTCCCAAAAGACGCAGGAATAAATAGTAGGATTTAAGAGTGTAATAATGGACTGAAACAGAAGATGGCAGCACTGCATGTACAAGGATGCCAGCTGCTGTTAAACCCCGAAGAAGAAGAAAGTGTGTCCCACAATTCATAGCTCATTTGTGTTTTTACAGAATTTCATGTGTTATTGATTCTGAGAACTCAAACCAATTTAATACCTTTACAACTATACTTAAGTCCAAACTGCTTGTTACACAAATTCAAAGACTCGCAAACATGGCTCGAATCACTTTTTCTCGAGTTTTTAAAGTCTCGCTGTTTATCGAGTCTTCGCAGTACGTGAAGCTGAAAAGGTCAAATAACAGCAAAGACAGTGAGCCATTTCAATTACCACATACCATTTACTGTCATTATGCAGAAATATTAACTTCACACACTCCTTGGCTCAGGTTGTGGGTTGCCAGATTGCACTAAAGATTAATCTGTATGTAGTGTGTGGATTTTAGACTGTTCCACAGGCAATCGGGCAACTTGCCGCATGGGTTATTTAAATAAAAAGTTATTTAAACAGTTTAAATATCATCTTTGTAGGGACACTCTATATGATTCACCCTTGGCAAATATTAAGAACTCTAAAACAATACAGAAAATGCTAACCACAAACTCAAGTCAAATTTAGCCGATGACATTAAAAATATGGGATAACAGCAACCTTAAAAGATTGAGCAACCAGAATGGGTTAAGTTGTCAAATAACTCTCCCAGTACTAATAACCCCAATTTGAGTAAGAAATTCAATCCAGTTCAAAGCTGACACTCAAATGATCACGAGTGCTGACATTACAAGGTAATTTCAGGAAAAATGGCTTGCATGGATTTCAAGTTGCACCTCCAGACACAAACACACACACCACACACAACAATTTCCCCCAAAAATGGCACAAGAGAGGCAGCAGCAATTAACAAATCCAACTGGGTCACAAAATGACTTCTTTCACTAATACCAACTCAGGCAGCCAACACCAGCAGCATCCATTTAGCCATCCAGAAATACAGAAATTTGAGAGCTTTGTCTGCTTGGAAACAGATGGCAAGGCAGTTGGTAGGAATTTCAGAAACACTCCAGTACATGTTAGTCTTATCCCCTAACAGTTTTTGTACTCAGTGGCACTCTTGCAATTTCATTATAGAGTTGACATGAGGAAGGGTTGAGGACAGTCTGAAAGAATTATTAATTTGACACAAACTCATTGTAATCCAGGATAATGAACACGTGCACCCCTGCAGTCAATGCTTTCTACCAGTTAGCTGACGTGCTGTTGTTGTTCTCTCACTTCTGCAACAGCAACTAGTATAATGCTGATAATAGCCAAGTCATTCAGCCACAAAGGACATGAACTAATAGTGAAATTCTGTGTCAATGATTATGTCCCAAAAAAAAAAAAAAAAGAAAGAAAGAAAAGAAAATAGAAAAATAAATCATTGTGTTATCACACCTTTCAGGTCTGTATCCAGTGCAAAACACATAAATCAGTAAATGCCACCTCATTTACTAATGTCAGTCAACAGGTCCAAAGAGCCAAACAGCTCTTTTTAAACATTAAAAAAAATTGATATTTTCAAGGCTGTGTCTAATCATGTAAAAAGCACATGATCTCAATACTGACCACAATACTTTAAAAAGTAATACCTCTTTGTAAGGGATTACTTTGACTTCTTATGATTATTCTGTTATTACGTTGAATAGAGTAGTTTGATAGAGCATCATAAATGTGAAAAAGTAGGATTTTTAAGTTATCATCATCTAAGGCAGCGGTCCCCAACCCCCGGGCCTCGGACCGGTACCGGTCCGTGAGTCGTTTGGTACCGGGCCGCAAGAGTTGAGGCTCAGGTGTGAAATGTATGGTTTTCAGCGTTATTTTGTTATCGTTTTTATTGTTAACTCTGTTTTCCTGGGTCTTTTCACGTGTGTTATGAATAAATCTTTTTTTCGGTACCGGTACTAGTTTTATTTTGTTGTATTTATTCGCGATACCCTAAAGGCGGGTCCGTGAAAATATTGTCGGGCATAAACCGGTCCGTGGCGCAAAAAAGGTTGGGGACCGCTGATCTAGGGCTACGTTCACACTGCAGGTCTTAATGCTCAATTCCGATTTTTTGATCAAATCCGATTTTTGTCTACTTGTTCACACTACAAATAATATGCGACAGCAAACGCGCTCCAGTGTGAGCCCTCAAAGCGGCCTGCATGCGCAAAAGAAGACGTCACACACAACGCCCTCTGTTTAGACCCAGAGCAAACAATATTGTTTGACTGATGGCACTTAATATAAAGACTTCAGACTTTATGTTTCCCAATTTTTGCTTTAAGTTATTTTGTTATTTACATAATAATGTAAATAACCTAATAATTATCCTTATTGCTGTTTAAGAGAGGAGCGGTGCTTCAAAGGATAGTTGCAGATTTCTGTCAGAATCTGCAGATTATACAGTACAAATAAAATGTTCATGTTTCTCCAACGTTGTCTTCCCAACAACTTCACTGACATCTACACTGGATGGCCAGGAAGCATTTACGATGTCTTCTCGGGCGCTTCTCCAAAGCTGATAATTGGCGTCTGTCTTGTGTCAGTGACATTTAATGCGACTTGACCATTCAAACTGCAGTTGCTTTCTAAAACATCGGATATGTATCGGATTCAGTACCACATGCGAAAGTGACCCAGATCGGATTTGAAAATATGGGATTTGTGCTGTTCACACTGTCATACCATGATCAGATATGGGTCGCATAGGGTAAAAAAAAAAAATCGGATTTGATGCGCTTTCGCCTGTAGTGTGAACGTAGCCTAAGTCGGACAAGCAGTTGAGAAAGAAGGAGGACATCACAAAAATTATAAAAGACTGATGCAGCTACTGTGACATAATTCTTTGGTTTCTTAAGTCCAATTTTGAAGCATCAAGATTTTCCATTTTCACCTTCGTCAAATACTCATTTGAAGGATTTGACAACAGCGGACCATAATTACAGTGAAACTGTACATTCGTTAGCTACCAACTTACACATTGATTCTCCTAGCATGATTTAGACTGACCAATATTTGTGTTTACTCAAAGCTGAGCAGCATCAGACCAATATTAAAAGCCTGGCCAGGAGGAGAGGCCCAAAGCCAGATGGAGTATCTGTTTAACCATTCACACCAATCTCAAAACACTGTATAATTACAGATTACGGCATCAGTCTGAAGAGAGCACTGACAGCCAGAAAAAAAAAAAAAAAAAAAAAAAAAAAAAAAAAAAAAAAAAACAGAATATGGGTGAAATTGGTGGCTAGTTATTCAGTCTGCAGCAGAACTGCAATCAATTCAATGGTTAACACTGCAAAACTAGATTGTAAGGGAATTTAACCTGGCTTTTTTGGATAATTCAAGAAGTAAACTTAAAATGTTCAGCCAACCTGCTGTGTGTAGGCCGGGGGATGCCAATGTAGTAGTATCTTATGTTTTTATTCCAAGCTAATTTCTGCAAATCGCAATGAAATAATAAGGAGAGCAAAGGCACAAATGATCCCTGCCTAATATTCTAGCATTACAATATCCATATGAAGATACTCCACGTTCAATCTCCATCCTGGCTTATATCGTTTGTAAGGATTATACGTTTATTCTATAATATCTAGGCTGTTCTTGCTTTCAAGGCTTTTGTACAGTACGTTGTGTTTACTTCTATGTTGATTAATCTGACTAGTCATTGTTCCCTGATGCTTATAGATTTTTTTTTCCTCTCTCATTTGTCACAACTAAAATCTGAAGCCTTTATAATCCACAGTGCTTTCATCTGCTACAATCCACTTACAGCCCTAATTAAAAAGTTGTTTCACCAGACAGACGGGAAAGTGGAGAACTGGACAGGGATCCAAGTCCCCTCACCTCAGGTGGAATGGCTAAAAGTAACTGCTTCCTCTTGTGACCTCCTTTTTTCTTTTCTGGGTGCTTTGAAAAGGCCTGACAAAGCCTTCATGGGGTTTCATATTTATCCTCTGCAAAGGACCATGGATCAAAAGAGATAGGCAATTTCACATATCAGAGAAAACACCGCAAGGGCTGTTTGTTGAGTGAAAACAAAATGCTGGCTTGCACTTCAATGTGTCAAGAGCTTACAGACCCAGGCTTTCTAACATACCCTGCACTTAAGTATTTGGAGATACTGTCTTTCTGTTGACTACTTAAAAATTATTTACCAAAACAGGTGCCTGTACAAAACACATGCACATCTGATGTGAATCAGTCTGAAAATAGTTTGATGTTCATCTGTTGCTGCCTGCTTTTTGCCGTTAGCGATGTCTTAGCTACTCCTCCATTTCCTCCATTTCTACCAGTGGCTTTGACTTCTTGCTCATTTTTTCACAAGATCAGCATCTGCTAGAAAAATGTGGTCATTGATAGAGTATATTCTTAGTGTCACTTTACATGTTACTTCTGTTCCCAATTAGAGTTCATTATTTGGTCATTTCTGTATAAAAGGGGAAGTGAGCATGTTGGTCACCAATGAGACAGACTACAATCATGGTCCTACAACTACAGCAGAGAGTATTATGATGTTTTGTCCAACTGCAACCTTACCTTCAAATAGCTCAGCTAGCTCACAAGAGCTAGGTTGCACACACTAATATGTGCTGAGCACTGATAGGCTGTTACTCAAGATATGTAATCAATAAGATTATCAATAAGACTAGAATGTGAAACATTTCTGTCAACCACAGAGCAGCATCTGAGGAAATTTAAAAAAAAAAAAAAAAAAAAAAAAAAAGAAAAGAAAAGAAAAGCGACCGTTAGCAAAAAGTCACCACCTGAAAACATTTGCGTCTCACTGTTTAACTAGTTCCTTTATTATCCGGGCCATCAACAAGGTAATCAATACGGTAATCAATCCTTTTTTCAATGCTAATTAAGATTCCTGGTATTACTGACTTAAATTCAAAATGTGATTAAAGTCTGCACAGCATCTCAGTAAGAATCCCAGTATTTTGTATTACACCATTTTGCCAGGCCAAGTAGTTTTATTCAATCAGTCTGCCCTACAGTATGAGCTACTTACTGTTACAGAGTATTTCTTGCTCTGTTATTTCTCAAGAGACAGCCTACCCCAAGACCTTAAACAGAGTGAACTCACATTCCAATCTCCAGCATGTAAAGAGTCACCAAAACAGACAGACAAAAGCACAAAAAATGAAAAGGTAAGATCAAGAAAAAGAAGCAACATAAATCATGAATCAGGATTAATGCAGAAAGGATCGACATGGGCACTCTGAAAGAGTGACGTGGTAATAGACAGAGATAAATATGAGGGATGTGGACAGAAATGAAGAGTGTGTCATAGTCCCCGGCATGCCATCCACAACAGAAAGAAAGCAAGCCGAGAGGAAAAGGCACTGTCAGTGATGGGCAAAAGGAGGAAGGAATCGTGGGAGGTGGGGAGTAAAGGAGCAGCAACAGAACTGAGACAGAAGGGGAGGATGAGGCAGTAACAGTGGAAGGGAGGGGAGCATAGTGAGGCTAGTGCGGTATGTCGTAAACAGGTAAGACCCCATTATCAGATACTGTCAGTGATGCATTACACGTCAAAAGGGAAAGCGCTAGTATCCCAGTTATGGGATTAAAATGTCCTCCTATTCCTCACTTTGCATTTCTCAGATTCTCTCCTTGAGCACCTCCAAATCTTTTCCTGTCCCAAACGGGGCTAAACTACACATTTGAGACTTTTTCACCACATCCTAATTGAAGTGTTTATTTAAAATGCAGGATTTTGCTCACAAGAAGACACCAAGGTCCTGGGAAATTCTTTATTTGAAAGCAGTAAAGAAACCCCCTGCTGTGTGCTTGCGATGGAGAGGGTTCATGCACACTGACCTAGGCTTTCTAGCAAAGCCTGCACTAAAGTCTTCGGGGATGCCTTTCTCTGTCAACCACAGTAGTTGAAAATAATTTATGCATCTCACAATCTTGACTGCATGATGACAACTGTCTCATTCATTCAACTCGTGCTGCTTAATCTAAAAAACATCTAAAGATGTTTCAACATCCCAAAGCACTTAAAATAATCTTTCAGCTGCCCACCATCAGTGCTTGAATTTTTTTTTTCCTCCCCTCATATCTTTTTTTAAATTCAGCAGCTACACGTGTGACAGAACATGTGCGCCTCCACCTACACACTCAATTTCAATAGTCTACTTAATATTATAAATGCGACACAGCTTCCAGATCAGCTCAGCCTTGGCATTCACAGGCACTGACGAGGGAGGGCTGATAGCATGAGATGTTCAACCGCTATATCAGAGTTTGGGTTTGTTTTTTTTTAACGCAGCTGCTGCAGCAGCCAAAGCAAAAAGGACAAAGCAGCTCAAATGATGCCGTGGAAGGAAAGCATCTCCAGCGGTGCTGCTGTGTTGTTCGAGTTGAAAATTAGACCCATCCCAGTCAACCAGCGAACAGAAATGTAATTTCTTTGATGTGTCCATTAAGGAGTTGTCAGTGAAGGAAGTAGAGTGTTTCTGTGAGTGTGTGTATATGTGCGTTAACCCCCTCCTCCCGGAGGGGTAACAGCCTGGGGGCAGACTCCACAGGTGGAGATGGCAGTTAAAAAAAATAAAAAAAGAGAGAGAAGACAGAGCATCTACAGGAGGTCCATTAACAATAAAAACCCCCCCCCCCCCCCATGGTGACAGAGAGAGATCTCAGACAAGCACGTACTAACCTCTTTAAGACAAGCAAACTTTAATAAACTTAACTGGCCTATACAAAAAAAAAGAAAAAGAAAAAGAGAAATGCTTACTTCATGGTTAAATCGTTTGATGAGCCAAGCTTCTGAGGCATCTTAAATGTAGCACTCCTACATCACTATTTAAATGTGACTAAACTACACTGACGGCCATTTTGATTAATGAGACTGGTGTTGACAGAGCCTTAGGTGGAAATAACTTCATTTTTGATTTCCAGCGAGTTCCTAAGCTTGCACTGCGCTCTGAAAATAACACATCACATGCAAGTAATACCATGAAAGAACACGTGAGTCCGGGGATAAGTAATAAACTTTGCATCTCTCATCACATCCCTGACTGATCTCTATGCCAATCAACACATTACAGAGCTGTGAAATGCTGCAGATGTCCAGGCAAACCATTCAAATCGGCAGCAGCAATGCCTGCTGACAGAAATGCACTGCAAATCATGCATTTGCACCAAGAGCTGCTTCCCCAGATAGAAGACATTTCTCTGATGAAAGTGGCCCAACGAGTCTTTACGCCAGCTGCAGCGTCCACATGTAAGATGATAAGACAGACAGCATAGGTTGGGATACACAGGAAACCCACTAGAGCGGCTGCGGCTAGCCATCCCCAATTATGCAGCAGTCACGGAGAGACTTAACCAAACAACCATTACCTTTATCTGATCGTCATTTTCGCAAGATTTCCTGTGTCTTTAAGAGCAACGGTGAATCGCTGTCTGAATTTTTAACTGTGGTGTCTGCGTGCATGTGTCAAAGAAGACGCCGTTAACTGAATGGGGGCTGAAAGCCTGCTAGTTATGATACAGGTAATAAAATCAGATACATGCTGGGAGGGGAAATAAAATCCACGCCAGTACCACGTAAACGTTACCTGAGCGCCAGTTAAACTTTTCAGCCTTGTTTTCTCTACCTAAAATATACTGCATTTATCCAAATACTTAATCCACACTGGTTTTTAGCACACTAATAGCAGCTACAATCCGGCTAACCGAATACTAATGGATCTAATATCCCCCAGTTTCTATACGAACACCAACGGAGAAGGGAACGCACTCACCTTTATCAATTTCCACCTTTTCGACAGGAAAAATAACGCTCTCGCTGGTCATTCGGCGGCGCACACACAGACCGTAACTGCTGTAAAGTGAACCGGCTGTCAAAGCTTCGTAGCAGAAAACCTCCGCTGCTTTTCACCTTTGTATCTCTTGCTGTCCGAGCACTCCGCCGACCGATTCTCGGTTTGTTCAAATCAGAAGTTCATCCAAAGTTGCAGCGGTTCGCCCCGCCTCGCGACGGCGATTAGGTCACCGCCTCCCTGTAATCCTCTGAGCTGTACTCTCGCGATACGGACAGCCACTGCTTATCAGACTGCGTAGCCTCGCGGTGACACGGCGAATTGAATTAAAGAGAGGCCGACCCAGTGCTGTTGAAAAAGGACAGGAGAGAGGGAATGCGTTGCTCTGGCAACACAGTGGCTGGGCTTTCAGCGATGCCCCCCTTTTTTTAAAAAATTCAAGCCAGTGATGTTGTGGCAGGTTTGCGTGTTGATAAACACTACCTAATCGATCTAATGCTTGCATCGGGGACAGAATAACAGGAAGCTACCTGCTGGAATGTGTTTACCCTGTATAAGAACTGTCATTTGGTTTTCAGCTGCTACATTGGGATATAATGAAGGTGCTCTTCGTTACTTAGATAACAGTACCGAGGGGTAATTTTGGCACTATTTGTATAAAAGAATACAAGCATCGAAAAGGATGAAGAGAGGCATTAAAATATTTAAATGTATCTATATTTTGCTAGTTCTCAGATATGAACCACAACGTGGGTCACAGATAAAACCAACCCACTACATTTGATGTCATTAGCGATTTCTGGGTCCAATGGCTCTTAACTTACACAAAGAAAACAAAAACTGAGACACATTAGAGTATTAAAATTATCAGTGTAGCTGGTTTTCCAGGTCTTACGATAAAGAATATAAAATAAAGAAATATGCACAAGGTGTAGTTGCTTTAAAAGTTAGTAGTATGTTAACTAGCTAGTAGACATCTAAACATGGTGGTCTCTCTTAAGAATTAAAAAAAATATGGCTATGACTTTGGACTTAATAAAAGGAAAGAAAACGAAATATCAGCAACATTTGGATGGTTAGTGAAGTTGAGTTGGATCAAATAATAGTCTGGTAGCTATTTTAGGTATAACAAATGGCGTCACAGGGAAAGTAAACTGTCAAAACTTAAGCCAAGAAAACATCTGAGATTACAGTTAGTCAATAATATGTTTTTGTGTGGACTGGGTCAGGAAGATGGGACAAACCTACCCAGTCTGGCCCATTGACTAATATTAAGTTCATCACACATTGCTCAAGAGTTGTCAGTCATACACTTAAGACATGATGCAACCACTAGTTCCAATGGAAAAATCTGTATGAGTACACATTTCCCAGAGTCTGCTGGTTCTCACTAGGTAAAATAAGTTGCTGCCCCAAAAACCTAATGATCGATTTTTTTGTGTTTTCCAGGAAATAATCACTGACTACTAGTTCGTAAAACCTGCCTACAAAGAGCATTTTCTTTAACTTTGAAGGTGAACCATCTCTATTTCCGGTTTGCTGTTCACTCTAGCTCAGAGAGTATCTGGACTCTATTTGTGAATATGTGTTTTTCCTTAGTGACAGGTGGTTACTAGGGGGTCAGTGACTGGTCTGTAGGTCTGTGTAACTGGGGCTTTCACAATCTTTTCCTTTGCAACTGCCAACCCCAGCAACCACTCAAAACTGACTATAGAATACATGTTTTTCTCTCATTGGCGGTTGCCAGATGATTGCAGATTGGCCTCCAGGCTAGTGTGAATGGGGCCTTGTTCGTTAATCCTACATTGTCACCATGATTGCCACACATCCAAAATGCCAGAGAAGTTAACGTCACATGGTTAGTGGTCACAGTTAGTGGTCACAGTTAGTGTCTTCAAAATCTCAACTGGCATGCACATGTCACCCACGGCCCCCACAAATGTGTGTCATTCATAATGATGGTAAAAACCTAAAACTATATTTAATGTACAACTCAGACTAAGTAAACATGGTTGGGCATAGGTCAAATTCCATGTTCAGCCTCAGGTATTGAGATCCTGAGGTTAAGGTTAGGATAAGTTGAGAAAGTCTCTGGTTAGGGTTAGACCATCAAAAGCAGTGCTTATGGATAGGGAAGATGACCAGGTTGAGTCTCCACATTGTTCAGTTACAAGATCCTGAAATTGTTATTCATTTTATAAATGAAAGTACAGCCCCTAGGACACTCTAAGACAGCTTCACGAGTCAGGACAATACCCAGATGCATCAAGCCTGGTGTGTATACTTCCATTATTAACATCCAAAGGTATGAGTGCTAACTAGGTAATTAGCTAGAACTGATTGAAAGTATTCAGAAAAAAAACACACAACAACAACACAAAAACTAACAAATAACCTTAATATTGGATGCAACTGGTGTTGTTTTCACATTTTCACCTCTGAACTCTGTTGGGGAAAGCACTTGGTACATGTCTTTTGTCACACACAAGAGGTGAGGGTACATTTTAGACGCACTCAATAAATAATTGCAGGACACAGGACACAAGATGGCCATCTAGCAGCAAACTATCGATCACCTGACTGTTCCCTGCACTCTTCTCACAGTGGCACAACTGGATGTCACATAGACTTTGTGCTATTTTTTTCACTTTCATCTCTGTTGGGTAATGTCTGGTGAATTTTGGAGTTCCAGTGTACGTGAGAAAATTATTTGAGATCTGTGCTCTGTCATTCAGGAAGTTAAGTCACAACAGTGTGAGTAACTAGAAACTGACAATGATCATAACAGTTCAGTAGGACTGGTGATCCACTGTTTGGAGGAATTTGCTCTTAAGCCTCTAAACCTGGTGTGTTTCCTATTAAACCACACCCATATGACACAGACGAGGTACTATATATTTATGTTTGTGTTTTAGTGCCAAGTATTTAAATAGGAGTCACTTACTGTAATGGTGAAGGTGTTTGCGGTAAACCTAATTCTAACACTTTCATCTATCCCAACCCCATTGCAACACAATAGTAAAGGTAAAGGAAAAACTAGCAGATCATTTAAAAGAGTGCTTCACTGATGTAGCATTGAAGCTCATGTCACATTGTTAGACTCAGAGTGGATAAAGAATCAAAATCGATCCCTGTTTTCTTATACTTGTTTCTACTGCTACTGGTGTTCAGAGCAGGGCCACTTTGATTGACAAGTGTCATGACCCAGTCAGCTTACCCAGTGGCGTCTGTGAGGCCTCACCTGAGCTACATTAAGTCCCTTTACTGGATGCCTCTACTTTTTTGTGCTGTTGGAACCTTTAATTTAATTAGCTGACCAATACTTTAACATGCTGCATTATACAGACTATTCAAGAAGTCTTGTGTTCAGTTTTGATAAGTGAAATTCGATCATTTTATTAGTTACTATGCACTAATAAGCAAATATGTATGTCTGTGTGTTGTCTCTCAACAGTTTATGAATGGAGCTTCCTAACCAAGCTAGCTAGCATTAGCTTGCAATAGTTAGTGCATCACCTTCTTGTACAAATATGTTAACTACTTGCTTGAAAAAGCTAACATGGCAGTGGCGACTAAGTAGCTAACATTGAAGCTTCAAAATGTAGAATCCAAAAACAATGCGTGACATCACAGTAGTTGCTTTCATCATTAACATACACTCACTACATATCATTAGTAATAGCTGGAACAGTAAAAGGTGGGGTTCATTGAGATGCTAATGTAAAGTCAGGAGAAGTGTTCAAATCCAAAGACTTCTAAAGTAGTTACAACACACAAATATTTATGCAGTGCCCACTCTGGAGCGCGAACAAGATGCTGTCCCAAGTGGATGCATTCAACTATCTCCAGGTCTTGGTCACCAGTGAGGGGAAAAAGGACGAGGAGACTGACAGGCAAATTGGTGATGTGTTATGGTGAAGATCGAGCCGAGCATGAAAGCAAAGCTGTCAATTTACCATCAATCTATGTCCCTACCCTCACTCTATAGTCATAAACTAGTGATGAAAAGAACAAGATTGCAGATACAAGTGGCTGACATGAGCTTCCACTGAAGGATGCCTGTACTCAGCTTCAAAGGTAGTGTGAGGAGCTCTCTGTTTTTGGGAGCGACTCAGACTAGAGCCCCAACTCCTCCAGATTGAAAGGAGCCAGGTAGTTCAGACATCTGACCAGGATGCCTCCTAGGTTAGGTGTGTCCATCTCTTGGCTGGCTTTGGATGATCTCTCCCCCTGCAATAGGTGGAGAAGATGATTGGGGAGAGGCAGGTCTGGACTTCTCTGCTCCAGGGGTGTCAAACCAGCATCCTGCTTGTTTTTGAGATATCCCTGCCCTACCTGCTGCTGATTACCTGGATCAGGTGTGGTTTGCAAATAAGAAGCTACAAGGGCAGGTTAGTTGGAAAACAAGCAGGACAGCGACCCTCGAGGCCTGAAGTTCGACACCTGTGGCTTAGATTGATACCCCCAAAATTCCGACCTGGACAGTAGAAGAAAATGGGCGGATGGATGGTAAAACCATGACAGGTAAAAGGCCTACTTTAACTATGCACAGTCATTTAACCCTGAGGTGCATGAGTAGGGACCTTTGAACAATAGTCAAACAGTTCACAGTGATTGAACAGTATTTTTGCTTGAAATGTCCACTCATGCTCAAAGCAAAAACTTTATGATTACACCGGTTTATGTAGCCTCCAGGAGCTGTCTGCAGTACCTGCAAACATACTTTGATGTGCCTGGTTGTGTCTGTGCCAGTGGATTTCCCCATTAATTGCTCCTCTTAATTAATGGGATTTGTGCTTGAAACACAGCACATAAGTGAATGTATTTCCTACCACCCCAGATTATTTGGCAACTTCGAGAAGAGTTCTGTGATGTTGTTTGAGCAGCCTCGAGCTTAATAACCAGAAATCCTGTAGAGTGTAGTCTATTAGCAAATCACATCCACCACTGCGGCAAAAGATTCAGAACGATATTGCAGCCACATTAAAAAAGTCCCTACTTTCTTCAAAAACACTGCATTATTTATTTCTTCTTAAATTTTTAATTAGATAAGAGAAAGAGCATCGCCCTAATTAAAGTAGCTCAGCAGGTACCAATGTGAAGAGTGGGTGAAAGACACAAGATTTCAACTCTCACCCACATAATCACCTGTGAATAGTCACAAACTTATTCTGTATTCTCTGTCCCCAGCCTGTCTTTTCTCCTCTGCAGTTAATAAATGCGGTTCTAGTGGCAGCAGTTCACATTCTCATCTTCATTTAGTCATTTTCTCCCCAGTTAGCTCAGCCTTTCCTTTCATTTCTACTTTCCATATGTGCATCCATTATTGTAAAATGTCATCCAGGATGACATAAAAATCTAATAGAGACAAAGGAAAAGCGATTACTGTCATTAAAACTGCTCTATTCCTGTAACTCTGTGGGTCTTAACACTACCCACCCCGTTCTGTCATGGGGCGGATATTTGTGTGGGCGGTTTGTATTGTTCTCTGGTGAAAAAGTGCTCCCTCGGGATTAGTTCAAGTAGTCTAATTGGGTTAGCTGCAGAATGTAATTGAGTTTGGATTAAAGAATTGAAAAGACACACCAGCAACAAGATTCACTGCTCGTTATACCAGTAAAATAGTAAAGCATCAGATACTTAAGCAGAAGAAAATAATCAGTTCATCTACAGGTGTTATTATGAATTCTATACAGCTGAGAAGCGAGTGTATTTATGAGAATAAATGTGACCAATGTAACTTCTGCATTCATTAGAACAGCAGTCATGCAGAGCAGAGGGGAAGTTATCGGTGCTTCTGAAAACATGGAGTCCTGATGTGGAGACATTGTGTGTGTAACAAACAACTGCTGACATTTCTAGCTGTCTAAACGTAATTTCCTGCTAATTTTCTTTGAGTATGTAACTGAATTTAGAAGGACAGTGAAGAGGAACAGCAATCTATAGCTGTCATTTTATTTTAGCCATACTTTATCTACCTTATAATTTAAAAAAGTATTGTATTTACTATGTTATGCCACAGAGATGTAAAAATCCAATACTTTTTAAGCCTGACATTGATTTCAATATCTTCCCCTAAGTTGTTTATACAAAACAAGTAATGGGAAAACAAAAATTTTATAATGTAATTGACAGTCATCATCACACCATAGCTGACACCTAGCTTGATGTTATTACTGAGCTCACTGTGATTCAGCGTATTTTACTTCTGCATATCCCCTTTTTCCACTTATCTGCATAGATCTGCACAGCAAAAGGGATTTAATTTAAAATGACATTTTTATTTGAAATTTGGAGCATTAAAAACTGAAGAAAATACTTTTGATTTCTGTTGCAAACCCTGATAGTATAAATAAATAAACAATGAAAAGTACAGTGTATAACATATTGCAGAAATGGTACGCATATAGGTCCAAACTGTGAACTGGGACAGTGAAGCCAAATCCTTGGAATGTCCCAGTTACATATTAATTATATACAGTACGTAACAGACAGTTATTGTGTTTGTATTATTGGTATAAATAAGTTATTATGTTCCAATTCCACATTTGATACAAATACATTATATGGAAAGAAACACTGGGCTTAATCTTTAAAGTCAAGTGTTTTCAGTCCCATTTCCACAGGTTTATGAAGTCATGCAATCTGCCTTTGCAAACATTTGTGAAATAATGGGTTGCTCTAAAGAGCTGACTGACTTTGAGTGTGCTACTGCATGTAAGTTTAACATGCCAAGCATCTGTGCCATGTGTAAGTGGCTTTTGTCCATATAGCCTACTACATATACTAATAAATATAGTACATTTTGTAGAAAAGTAGCACGGTATTACTTAACCTCTGTCCACAATTTGTTTTTATTCTTAAGGCGTGTCTAAAGTAGCCTCTTTATTTTTCACGTGTCCTTTACTCTTACTGACCACTTGAAGCATGTTACAGTACAATTTGCATTTCAACCATAAAATCATGCAGTGCTTTATTCCATACACTTGGAGCACCAACAGATTCAGACCAGGAACCTTCATCCTATGGAGTTACACTGATAATCACCTGTTTTTATTTTATTTTATGCTTAGAAAAAATGAATATAAAAGTTACTTTCGCACTCTTATTTAATGACCAAAACTTACATTCAGTACAAAGCAATACAATGGAGTAAGTCACAGATCAGATACGTGGTGCTTTTTGTAGCTCAGTCTTTATTACAGCATGCTCTTTACATCACTACACATTATCATATCTGATGCCAAGACTGCAGCAGGCAATTATTACACGTCTGAGTCATATTAAGATGTCAAGTAGTGAAGAGTGAACCCAGAAAAGGACAGCGGTGGAATTCCTTTCCCCGTTACCCCTGGAAGCAGAGGAATGAAAAGAATGGGTCCCATTCACGAAGTTCCACTCAAATGGTGCTCCTACACTAACAGAGATTGACACGAGGAAAGCGGCAAGTTCTTTTCACACACACTGGCTCTTTTGTCCCCTTTACTAAGGGGCGTAATGCAGACAGTGCGCTCTGAAAATAGGCAGAATTTGATGCGCTTGTTTTACATGAGTGGAAACCACTGTTTCTTGATTGGAGTGTGTGTGCAATTAGCGCTTTGTTGAATAATGTCATTGTATAAACTGCTAGGGCCATTTATTTGGCTGAGTGGCAGCCGTTTCAGAAAGACAGGAGGGGAGGGGCTATTGATAATATTCTCTCCAATCGCTACTTTGAAAGAGAGTAAAACACTTCATCCACTTTAACATTTGTGCACATTTTGAGCACATGTATGCCATGTTCCTTATAATTAAATTCAATGTGTCTTTCACCCTTAGGAGTAAGACATATCTGATGTTGTTAAGGAGTGTCTTAATATTAGGACTGCAAAAGTTGTAGCTAATTTCCTGAAGATGTCTCTGCATGGCGTCTGTTGATGCAGTAAAACCAGCCTCAGTCCACTCGCCGTGATGCTCTCCCAGGTTGGACTTTTCTCGACCATAGTCCCAAAGCTGCAGTCATCCCTGTTGCGTATGCACCTTTTCCTTCTCTTCTGGTTACTTTCAGCTCTGTGCCAATAATCCGATTTTTCAGGAGTGATTATATGTGGCTAACTGTTGTTGTGGAGGATCTCAGTGACAGTCAGCACATCTTCCCTATGACTTTGGTTGAGCGGTATTCATAAAGTTTTAAATAAGTTATTAAAGTTCAGTATGAAATATTCTAGTAATATGAGATACAGGGTTTCTGATTTTCATGAGTTATAAACAATAACAAGCAAACACCAAAACAAACAGGGACTTAAAATATTTCTCTTTGCATGTAACAAATATAGTTTATCTCTTTGAAATAAGGAACAAAAATTAACTTTTTCATTCTTTTTAATTTTCCTTTTCTTAGATTGACTAGTGTTGTAGCATGCTGATATTAATCTTATAATAATATATAATTATTAAAATCAGATTATTATTATGGTAACGCTTGCTTATTAGCATCAGTGACCCCAAGCTTATTGGCTGAGTGGTGACACTAGAAGAAGTTGAGCAAAATTTTATGACCAATCAAGAATATATCCCAAATATTTATTTTACAGTGTCCAGTTAATATTAAAACTGTGTCCTCTGGGACTGGCTGTCTAAATTCTTCCAGCAGATGTTTGTGTATTTACAGATGAGTGAAATGTTTTACTGTCATGGCTTCACCTCGGCCAGTAGGAGCAACACAGAAAGTTGTCGTCCTTTCCTCCTTCAAATTCTTTTACATAGGGTCTGTGAATGTTGTACATAGAAAACTGTACATTAAAAACTTTATGATTTATAAGGGAAAACAATCTCACATTTGTTTCTGATTCTCTACCAAGTTTCTTGTATGTACCTGAAATATTCTCTTGTTAACGACGAGTTAAAGACACCCCCAAACAAAAACTTCACAACACATTTAAAACCAAACATTCTGAAGTAAAACTACCAAACAGGAAGTCAATCAACAACTGAATTTGGTACAATGATCCCATCAGAGAAAGAACAATTTCTTTACTATCACACAGAAATGCTGATGTTGTTTATCACGTCTCAACAACTATGCTTGGATTTGTCTTTTCTTGTACTGTCATTCAAAGTTTGCCAGTTTTTTAAAGTTGTCATACTAACACTACGGACTTTAACATGATAACTAAGTTTGGGAAAATTATATAGTAAATCTTAAATCTACGGATGTTAAAGTCTTACCAATACATCTGTTGGAGTCTGTAGCCTGCAGCATTTAGTTCAGAAGCTCTCTGCAAGCAACTTTATTGCAAACACTTCAAAAGTCCTTCTGTCACGTTAGGTGTCACTTTCTAAAACAAACATAACAGAGACAAGACTAATGAAGAATTAGTTATTATTTATCTTGTGTATATTTTACGCGTATTGCGCCATTTATGTGCTAGAGGCAGAATCTATTAAATATGCCTTAAAATAAGGCAAGTTTTTTGCTTCATTATTAACTTTCAAATTTATTCATGCTTTTAGTTTTGAGGTAAGCAACAGCAACAGAATTTAAAAATCTTTAAATCTTTTGTTTTTCTGTCTTCCACAGTTCTTAAAGGGAGCTAGTATGCTAACTTCAAGGTCCTTCTGTTTATTCTTGGACTGAAATCAGATTTATTTAGAATACTTTCATTCACAGCAACTAAAAAAAAAAAAAAAAAAAAAAAAAAAAAAGACCGTCTGAAACTTTTGAGCAGTCCGAAGTGTAAGCATTTGCCTCCAAGGGATTACACACTGACTTTCACTGACCTCGCTATTTACAAGTTTAACCATGTTTAATATGAGCATTCAGTATTGTTGTAGTATATGCATGACAGGAACAAGTTGAAGCCACAAGGGAGACCCCAAGCGGCTTGTTCAGCCTTCCATATTTGGGGATAATTAAAATTTCCTGTCTTTATTTGTAGCCAGCTAAGCCCCTTCAAGTGTTTAGTGAGGCACTTCTGTGATTAACAATTAAATGTAGGATATAAACAAAACTAAGCTACAAAGAAGACAAAGATACTGTGGCCTGTGTCCAATTCGTCAGTAGGGCTATGAACTGATGAGAGTCATTAATCAAAAAAGTCATTTATTAAACAGAACACTTTTCTTAAAAGTAATGCAGTACATTACTTTATTACTTCCAGGAGAAAGTAATTTGTTATACTACTTGTTTCATTACTTGCATTTTTCTGTAAAATGACCTTGAATGCATTGTCTTGTAATTAGCATTTCACAATATAAACCTATAGGCCACAGTGCCACACACCAACACTATCATAATGAGGACACACATATAAGCTTTCTCTTAGTATTTAGGTGTGAACACAAAGCTGACAACAACAAATCAAAGATGAAAACCAGCACAAAGAGGCAGAAACGGAGGCTGCAGCCTGACTGCTCATCAGTTTGTTACCTGTTGAAGTTCAAGATCTGGCAGGGATGGGGGCAGCATTCACTCGGGTTTACCATCACTCTGGGTTCTTGCTTAGCGTTAGCATGCTGTCTGTGCTTGCAAAGAGCTGAAGTTGATCATATTTTTCATGGATTTTACAAACTGCATTGATTAAGAAACTATTTTTGTTGTGGATTGTGAAGCCCAATATAGGTTATGCATTCACTAAAACACTGAGCTCTAAATTAGAATTAAATAAATAAATAAATAAACCACCTGACAGGCGAGAGACAGAGAAAGGCTGTTGGGTGAGCCACACTGACCTATTAACAACAGAGAGAGTGGTGCATGGAGCTATGAATTCATTAACTTCTCTCACTGGAAAATGCCTGTGCTTTAAAGAAGACATTTTCAGTGCTTACTATTGTCTATTGTTCTGCAGGTTTTGCTATTTTAAATAGAAAAAGGCCTATTTGATCCATTAAGTGACTTCATCTTGACTCTAACCTCATACACTCATTCTGTGCAGCCAGAAACTGCAAGAAAAACACATCCATTAATTACAGGTGACCTATTTGTTAACAGTTCCCATGATGAATGGGTTTATTTCCAACTGAGACTGTGCACATATCACATAAACAGAGAAGTCAGGCAAGTTCAGTGCAACCAAAGCTCCAAACAAGTTAAACATCGTGTCAATGCCTCATATGATATGTCATATAGCAGAGTTTCTTCATCCTCTACTGAACCCTGACGTGCTTGCTCACATTTAGCATGCATTGGTCAGTGTGAAATGGCCAGTTTTTACTGGTCAGACTCTCCCTGTGATAACTCAATAAACATACTTATTTTGATAATTGAAACTAACATTACTGAAGTGGGTGGGCCCAGTGCCCCTCAGGCTGTGGCAACAGGTTTTTTCTTTTGTGCTGTTGTTTGCACATTAATTTTTTGTGTTGAAATCTGTAATCATTTTTTGAGGAAACATAGATGAACATTGTTTTTGTTACCTTTTATTATTGTTATTTTCTGCGGCTTTAAATTGTTTGGGTGCGCCAAAGATCATTGAATTTTAGATTCACAAATCTAGCCGGTTTTCTTTTGATCATCTTAAAGGGTTTGAACTCCTCCTCTCCCATTGTACTTTTACAAAATAGGGGCCCCCCAAACAGAATCTTGCAAGGGCCCCTGAAAGGCTAGAACTTTCTCTGCTCTTAACGCAATCTTAAACCTACCGACAGGCCGATCCCATGGGCTGCTGGGCTGTTATTATTCATGCTTGATGAAAACTGTATTGCCAGTATGAGAAATGTACTACGTATAAATTAGTCTCTGTCTGTGCATATGGTAAAGAAGCTGGTGGGTTGTCAGCACCATGATCCTTGGAGTCCTGGGGGTTTTCTTGTACAGAAAACTCTTCTAAGATATGCATTAAAACACACTGACAAAATGCAAGTTCAAAATACCTCCCGCTTGGCACTGTATGCACAAATACATTTCCCCACAAAGAGAACTAGAGCGCAGTGACTCACACTGGTGCGAAAACACAGCGGAGAGGTGGGAGGATGACATCACAACACCCTGCAGTAGAACAAGTGCTTTGGAGTTGGACCCTATTCAAGCACGCACATAAGGGCACGTAGACACATACACCTATACACATATAAGTGCACACAGTACTCCTCTGCTGCCTCTCAATCACACCGCCCGCCCCCGCCACACGTGCACACGAATGCGCTCAGAACATTTCCTCACCAGAAATAAAGCTGATTGTCCTGAGGAGACATTTAGTTGTTATGTTTTTGATTTCCAGCTCCACATGGGGTAGGGGGCGTGGGAAGAGGCAAGCTGGGGGTTGGCCAGGATGTGGACATGCTGTGATAGGATTTGGGGGCTTCGGTTAAACAACAAACAAACAACAAAGATGGATATGTATTTTTTCGTAAGGAAAAAGGTACACATCTAGCTCAGACGCTGATGTTAAGATGTGAAGCTCCACCAATCTTTTGTGCCCTTGTATGTGGATCTGAATATAGCATATGCTCACCAGGAGCGGCTCCAGCTTCTGTGACGATAGCGCGAGCAGAAAGCAAGTGTGATTAATTGCCAAACATACATACTGCATTCAAATGCAAGAACAAGCTCGAGCTCAGTGTTTCTAATGCGAATGAAGGGCGGGGGGCTTCAAGATTAAAGCTGGATCTGTGAGACAAGTTGCTGATGCAGTGATTCATCAACAAAAACATTTCATCGTGCTTCCGACAAACTTTTTTTCTTCCTTTGCTTTTATCAAGAATTGTTATTGAGGCAGACAAATACAAGATTGAGTCATGCAAACATGGTTGCTTTAGACCAAACAAAGTCAAGTCAATTTAGTAGCACTTTTGGAGTTTTGAATTGCTGTCCTCCTGAGGAAGAAAGAAGACAAAATTTGTTAGAAGTCATGAAACTGCAATATTGTCATTTATATTCGTACTTACATTAAACCTGAATTAAATGAAGTAAGCCTAACGTTAGTCCACTGCTCTGCTCGCAATCTTTTCACTTCACACAACAGTGTATTTCAAGAAGCAAGGAGAGAATTTTATTGCATCTACAAATGTTTTGCTTGACTTGTCTAACTATTTAACTATGGTGGCCAAAGGTCAAGTTTTGCCCTTAAGAGGTCATACCAAAGTCCTTCTAGAAGGAAAACACCTTTTATAGTGTAAAAGGTGGATGGAGCTGCGGTGACTCTGCAGTCTGAAGCTTAACTATTAGCATTTCTTCCCCTTTCATGTTTTATAGAGTCAGAGCTTACCCTGCTTGGGTGAAAAGATGGAGTACTAAGATATGAGCTAACACTACGAGCTAGCACGAGGTGTGGGTGCAACACACAGACCACATATCCGATGATTAATGATAAATAAAAAACTAATAAACAAAAATACTTCCTCTTGGATGTGTATTAGTCTGATAATGGTTTAAGGTCAGGACTGCAGGCAGGTCATTCGTCTCCGATAAACCCTGCTCTGTGGGATCGAGCATTGTCATTTCGAGGACAGTTTGGTCCCAGACTGTGGAGATGTGGGATTGCCACTGGTAGCAGAATCTCATCTCCATGCATTGAGATTTCCTCCAATGATGACAAGTTGTTTTTCCAGTGAGGGAGATGCCGCCCCACACCATCACACTGTCTCCACCAAAAGCTGCTACCCTGTCAGTGCAGCAGTCAGCATAGCATTCGCCATATCCTCTCCATACTTTAACCGTACAAACCAACTCCTGTAGGCAGAATCTGGACTCATCGCTGAACATAATGTTCCCTTACATGTTCAAGTTTCAGTGTACATGCTGCCGACACCAGTGTGAATGGGCCTGATGATGAAGGGCAGTCATGGCAGGCATCCTGGCAGCTCTGTGAGACAACCCACATACTCAGCTCTGCTGCTCAACCTACAAATGTGTTCTCCTTACATTTAAAGGAAATAAACAGGTTTTCCATTGATATAAGATATATTGCAAAGACGTATTGTTACAACAAAGAAAAATTTGACAAAGCATAAATTTCCTTGCTTTTTATCCTAAGTGTGCTGTGCTATGTGTACACACATATTGCTCAATTAATCAGACCTTTCTAGCAAACCCAAATTGGTGCTTCTGGAGTAATCCCAACAAAACCTGAATGAATCCATGTATCACCTTAGTTTAAATTTCCACCTGAAAATTCACATTCTGTGTTTTTTTTCTTCAGACAGAGCCCTATACCTACTGTCACAGGCAATTTGGAATGAATCAGACACTTTATTATGAAACTGAGTCCAGGTGTAGCATCTTCCACTTGGCTTGGCATTAATTTGCAGTTTTTCTTTTAAATTAAATTTATATCATAACATAATGATATTCATATTATAATGTCCGTCAATTTAACCACTTTTGCAGTAAAATAATATTATACGTGAATCTTTTTCATCTGTTAAAGACCTTAAACGATGTGAAAAACACTCGTGTCCTTGGTTCTACCTCTGGTAGAGGTATTTCAGAATTCTGGTTCCCCTGTTTTTTTGCACCGTGATGTTTGCCACAATGTTAACATTCATTTTAAATCGAAGTGGTTCATGGGAGTCTACGGAGATTGTCTCGCTTTTGGATTCAGCCTCAAGTGGTCGTTAATGGAACTGCAGTTTTGGCACTTCATTTGACTTGATTTTTCATCCGTTGGCTGCCATCGAGAGATATTCCTGCAAACATGTTTGGGCAGTTATTTTGAATCATTCAGTGGTCACTAGGATATAAAACCAACAACAATACACTTCCAGACATTGCTGACTTTGCCTTTTTTCCTCTGATTTTGAACTATTTTTGCTGCAGTGGATTAATGTCTATACTAATAATGATAGGCTTTTACATATCCAAAAGCTTGCAACTCTCCTGGTTGGTGAAGGCATACAGCCGCTGTGCTCCAGCTTGTATGTTTCCTGCCACTCTGTACACACCAAAGCTATGCTGTTGCTCTTATTATGTCCAATATTCCCACGTTTAAGCCTCAGAAAGTCTCTTTAGCTGCTAATGCAGAGCTGTGTTCAAACAATGCCAATAACAGTGTTTGCCTTTTGGTTTTGCATACTTAGCATACGCTAGTTTGTTTTCTTATGAACAAATATTGATTTGAGCGTCTCTAAAGACTGCATACAAGAAAACAGTTTCTTTTAGGTGACACTAGCTCTGAACCCAGCACCCACCAATGCTAACCACTGCACCACCAAACTGCCTGCTTAGCAGACGTGCAGCACACTGAAGTCATGTGTGTGTCCACCTGATGAATCCAAGTCGAAACTCTCCTATCGATTTTTTTACTCTCCAGCAAGCTCCAGTTATTCTATGTGTCTGTCATATCAGGTGGTAAGTCTTTATGAATTTAGTGCTATTTCTGACGCCTACCGCATTAGATATAGTTGCACACATTACACAAATTGTTACTACACATAGCGCAGCTTTAAATTAATCAGCTTGTTGAAACAGCTGCATGTGTTAAATCGTGAAAAGAGAACCATGAAGCATTTATTACTCACAGAGAAACGCGCACTATTTACTCAGAAAAAGGAAGGCGCATCAGTTATGGCATCAATTTACCTTTCTCATCATGCTGCCTTTTTTTTTTTTTTGCTTTCTGCAGCCTTCCCACTCAGTTTGTTTTTTAGATATTGTTAAAGGGGATAAATGGAGGTGGATCTCAAGAACAGATAGCTTTAAAAAGCACAGCATAACCACAGGTGGCATGGCAAAAATGGAGGACAGAATGTTTCAGTGTTAGATCTGGCTGTACAAGAAACCTTCAACCTACACTGCTACATCTGAATGTGTGATTTAGAGCTTATTTTCTCCTCTGATTTTCTGGCTCACTGTGACCATAAAGCTTCAGCTCTATTTGGAATGGATGCACTGGCGAGGATGCTGAGAAGTGCTGAGCAGAGGGAGGTGGGGGGGGTCTGGCTAGGTCTGGCTTGGCAGGGTGCTACAGCAGTTAATTAAAGCTGCTGGGCAGGTATTTCGGGATTAGGAGTGGGTGTGTGGAAAGGGCCTCTGGTGGCCTTAGCATGAAGTCATCATCTCATGAGTAATAGTGGCTGTGAACACTTGAGTGTGCCGGTTGTTTCTTCAAATGCTTGTGGTTGTGTCAGTAGAATTTGCTTGATGTGGTGCGTCTCTTTGTTATGACTGGCGCTTGCTTTATGGCACTGATCGCTTTTACCAGTGAGACATCTCATTAATGTGGCGATAAAATGTCATTTTGCTGGACAGTCAATCATGGGGCTTATTCAACTAGCGAGTAAACACTCTTATGTAATGGAGCGTGTGATTATTTTTCCTACTTTTATTTTCTTATCATCACAAATAATGTTGTCATTTAGACAACATTGGAATTCTTATTATCGTTATATAAGATTTGCTTCATCATCGGGAGAAAATGGCCTGGAGGTATTCTGAAAACATCACAAGACTATAATTTGCCAAATCAAGATCACAATAACAAGAAAAATAAATAAATATTTGGGGATTTGTGATCTTTAAAGAACACATCCACAAGACGTTAGCGGACATGCTCAGTTAATAACTTTATTTATTTCAGACCTTCAGTCTAACTCTGGGTCACACCACCTACAGAAATACTCTGACGATTTAGTTGAATGCTTACGTGATGGGCAGGAGGAGTACAGAGCACTACTGGATTATTCTGTGGAGCGGGGTGGGAAGAATTATTTTCTTTTGAATGTGAATCAGACCAGAGAGGTGGTGATCGACTTCAGAAGGAAGACGACGGCATCACGACTCCTGTCTGTCCTGGAACAGGATGTTGATGTGACGGAGGAGCGCAAAGTACCCGGGCATCTACATCGACAGCAGGCTGAACTGGAATACAAACAGAGAAGCTGTGCACAAAAAAGGGGGATGAACAGGTTCTACTCCCAAAGGAAGCTGAGATCCTTCTGTGTGTGCAGGAAAACGGTGGAGATTTTCTTTTTTATCAGTGAGTTGTGTTGAGTGCAGTGTACTTTATTGCGGCATCAGAGAAAACTGTCTCTGTGACTGTGACTGACTCCAAACTGGACACCTTTGAAACTTGTAAAAAATGTTTCACATCATGTGACCACCGTCTGCACCACTCACTGGACACGCAGTGGATCACCTTCTATAACAGATTCATACCACAAGGACGGGAAATCTTTCATGCTACATGCACTTTATAATACAATATATCTGTCTGTTACAGAATCATCTGCAAGATCTTATCTTTATATGTCCTGTAGTGTATAGTCCTGGGATTTTGCATCCTATCAGCCTGAGGGTGTTCTTGGTGTGCAACAACAGATCTCGGGGCTTGAGGTTTCCCAGCAGCATGGTGTTTTGTAACAAGTGGATCAATGAATTTCACTTGACCTTTCAGAGGTGTTAATGTTGCGGCTGATTGGTGTGTGTGTTATACCTTCTTCCTCCAGGTGGCCGAAAAAATTGCCGTGACACTTTAAATCACAAGTACTCGATCTTTTGACCATGAATGAACTCTGTCCTCTGTTTTTATTAGGGGAGCTTCTCCGTCTTTCTCCTCCACCCCCACACGTCTCCGCACACATATCCATCCAGTTATGTCACTGCAGCTTCCAAACATTCCCTCATTTACGCTCACATACGCTGACACACACACGCACACACACGCACCATATGGTTGAATGTCAGACAGCTGCAAGACCTGAAGTGATGTGGCAGGGGATTGTGTTGCAGAAAGTGATGATGATGAAGATAATGATGATAGCTTCTGCTCACAACAGCAAGAATGAACTGCCTCCATATTTAGATGTATACGTCTGTACGAACTGTGTGTGCGTGTGTGTGTTTATGTGTGGGTGCTTTGTGTCAGCGTGTAAGCCGACTTGCTATTGTGTACGTGTGTCCGTGTGTCACTCAGCCTTGTGATAGATACCGAGTTGTCACATCTATCAAGCAGACAACAGTTCCACATGCATATTCATCATTATGGTAATTTCATCCAAAGCGCTTTAATGAGTTCACAACATTAACAGCTCCGATGAGGTGATGAACAAAAGCTTTGCAGCTTTTTTCCCCCTGTCCCTGTCACTGACTCATAATGAAACATTTATTTGGTACAGTTTTCCTGAGTGTGCTAAACAAATGTGTAGGGCATTGCTGTAAAGTAAAGCTGTCACTTTTATTTATTTATTCCTTGTGGTTTAGGAATAATGTGGGCAAGGGGATGTTTCAAGTATTCAAGTTACATTTAATAAGAGTGACCACCAGATGGCAATTACATTCATATGTGGAAACTGACTCTGCTGTTTATCCGCTGTTGTAAATATTCCCTGTGTTACAGTATAAACGGCACATTTTAAGGGACTCGCACTCTTACAGTCGAAGCAGGCTCTGGCAAACTAATGGGGCGAATCTGTCACCTAGTGGTTAAATTAAGAGGTGAGACAAAAGCAGCTCTCGTTTCATCAGCAGAGATCTAGGGTATTGTTTATGTAACAATGCAACAATGTGAGTTTGGTGACAGGGAGTCTGGAGACACATTAAAGGAAAATCCTGAGTAAATCAGTGGAGAAACACAACGAATGCAGATGTTCATGAGTGGAACATTGATTCACCGAATGGTTTGATGAGCATGAAAATGATGTGATTCAGATGTTTAACCCAGTTGAACATCTTTGGGAGATTTTGGACTCAAATGTTAGACACAGAGATGTCTTTCAGCTGGCTTGGGATTGCTTTGATGTCCCACCAGAAGAGCTGGAGGAGGTGGTTGGGCAGAGTGAGGTTTTATGCTTAAACTGCTGCCTCAATAACCTAGACCCTGATGGATGGATGGATGGATGTTTGACCACCCTACAGCAAGTGTTTTGATCCTTCCATCTTGGCAAGTCCGTCACAAGATGCACTGAACCTTAAGTGAAGGTGAACGAATTTGCTAGTCTGTGCCTCCTGTGACACCTCCATCTTCTCGGGTCTTCTCAAAATCCAATTTAATTTTAAGCAGTCACCTCAAGGAACTGGAAGTTAAGGACCATATAATAATAGAGCCCCAACAATCAAACGACCCCCTGTGAGCAAGCACTTGGCGACAGTGGGAAGGAAAAACTCTTATTTAACCAGGAAGAAACCTCCAGCAGAACCAAGCTCAAGGAAGGGCAGCCATCTGCCGCGACTGGATGGAGATGAGGGGAAAGAAGAGAGCAGAGGGAGGCAGGACAAAATACCCACTGTGGAAGAGAGCTAGAGTTTAAGAATAACTAATGATTAAATGTCCCGAGTCCCTTAAAATGTGTGTATAAACACATATAGAGTGAAAAGAGGTGAGTGAAGAAGAAACAGTATGGGAAGCCCCCATCAGTCTAGGCCTATTGCAGCATAAATAAGAAAGGGTTGAGGTTCAAGTTTATCACAGACCTCTTGCACCAATACCACAGGAGGTCTATTGATAGCCACCCATTTGTATGTAAACTTAGCAGAACAGCAGTGGGGACAGAGAATCTCCTTGGTAGATCCTGCACTTCATGGTGACCTATGCTATGGACTTGAAGGTGGCCTCTAGTGTTGTTTGCCACATCCCCACTGAGTTCCTGATGAAGGCTCTTAGGGTCCTGTTGATCTTGTATAGTTCTAGGCATTCCAGAATCCATGTGTGGGGCATTGAGTCATTGGCTTTCTTGTAGTTAATCTAGGTGGTGCTGTGGTAGGTCAGTCTGGTCTTGCAGTCTTGGGCAACTGGTCTGTCTACCAGGAGCTGGTGTTTTGCACTTCTAGTATTGTTGCAAATTCCTTTCTGTGCCCCGCTTATGTGCCTGTTCATCTTAGCCGCTATGATACCTGAAAGGAGCTTCCATGTGGTACTGGTAGTTGGATGGGACTGGTCCCTTCTGGAGTTCCTTGAGGATCAGGACTATCCAGGCTTCAGTCAGGCATTCTGGGTGTTTCTTGTTGACTAGTAGCTGGTTCATTTGAGCTGCCAAACGCTTATAGAGTGCAATCAGCTTCTTCAGCCAGTAGGCGTGAAACATGTTGGGGATGGTGCTGTCCAGAAGAAGAATGTTAGAAGGTTCTGTGATGAAGTGCTGGTTTGTTCTTCTACCTTCTATCTCTCTGATGTACCTCTTCAATCAACTGGCCAAGGCTGTGAGTCTTTGCTTGGCAGTTTCCAAGGCTCAGGTATGGGCACCTTGCTGTATTTCTTAGGCACCTTCTTTATTGCACCTTTCTGCAGCTCCAATTTTTGATTAAGTTTCCTCTGTGCTACCTTGACCTCAGCCTCTAATCTCCTTCTCCATGGAGGTTACTGCTCCTTGTGCCTGTTCATCTTGTAGCCAAGCATCTCAGTGACCACTACTGCCGTGGTCTAGATCAGCTGGTTGGTTTCAGTGATGGTTAGAGTAGGGATTGTCCGTAATGCTGCAGTCCCATCTTCTAGTAGACTTTCAGAGGGTACTTCATGCAGTCTTGGTAACCAGTTACGGAGGATCCAGGTTTCCAGCTTTGCCATGATCCTATCTTTCAGGTCAGCTGCTCTCGTGATCAGCACTCCTGCTTCCATCATACTTAGGGCTTGGTACGCAATCTCGGGTACACATTTATAACAGTTATCATCAATGCATTTTATGTTTACTATGAAACATGTATCTGAGAATTTTAATTTATTGGGCACACCTATAATATGTATCCTTCAGCATGAATTATGTATAAATTATTGCCTCTCAGATCACGGTCAGAGAAAATGGATGGATAGCTCTATTTTCTAAAAGGAAAAGAATAAATGAGCACACTCAGCAGAAAATACGTTTTCACTAACATTTGAAGGAGAAAAATGTATGTGCGTCTGGTTGTGCTAAAATTTAAAGATTCAGTAACTTGTGCAGCTCACCACATTTTAACTGTAACTCAATGCCAGTGTCATTGTGAGAGTTGCCATGCTACCAGTGACCACCAACACTTGCACAACAGATTGTCTCGTGTTTTAGCTTAATGTGGATTCAGTAATTTACATACTTGTTAAGTAACAAATGCTGGCAGAATCCTTAACTTGTAGTTACTGGACTGAAATTGCATTTTTTATGGTTAGGTTTATACGCTGGCAACATCTGGCCAACTAGAGGGAAAGATAGTGGTTTGGTTTGATAAAGAAATTTCGAACACAATAAACTGTATTTCAGATCCACTTTAGACTCATTTTCTGTCTAAAGTGAGAGCAGTTCAGCATATGATATGATACCATTGCCCACACATTGATAATTATATCACAATACAGTAGGGCTGTTCGATATATAACGATATATATCTGATGACGATATAAAAACGTCTATCGTTTCATTTTACGCTATCATTTGTTTCGTGGTGTCGCAAAATAAACTGTTTACGGCAATATTTTTTCATCGTTTTGATGGACACTGTAGTGGCTATATTAATTTCTTAAAGTTCTCTCTTTCTCTTATATTTAATTTAACCACACTATGGACAGACAAGCGCCTGTTTTTATGTGTTGAAGGTAACACCATCGCGTGTCCGCTTGTTTATGTTCCACATAAACCTTTCACAATAAAGCTCAATATCCTGTTGAGACTTTTCAAAATAAACTGAATCACGTGAAAGAGCAGATTATTCACGGATGAGAAGTAAAAAAGAGACGCCAGGTGCTAAAAAAATAAACCTTAGACTCAAACGTTAGAACAGGCCTTTCCCCGCAGCATGCTGTATAATAAATACAAAGAAAACGGCGGCTGTTACAACTTATGTCTAAAAATGTATAGTTTCATGCATCGGTTAAAACACTCGACTCCGGGTAAAGGACGTGCAGCTGGAAACACTTCACACAAGTCGAGCTGCCCGAGATTCACAGAATTTACAGAAAATGTTACATGTTTGTGATTTATATCGTCATCGGACGATAGAATTCTTATATCGGTATATGAGATTTTGGTCATATCGCACAGCCCTACAATACAGCAATTCTATGTTACTGGACACACTGCAATACCATCATCTGGTAAGAGTAATAATGGCCATTAAAAGACAAAAAGCAGGAAACGTGTCATTTCAGGGATTCTGATAATAATTATTAAAAAGGGGTTAAATGAGCAAAGGTTTTATGTTTTTGCCATTAAAATCTTGTCTTTAGTACCCGAACATTTAGCATAGTACAATGTAGTGCATCTCCAAATCATATTTAGTGATTACCAAGAAGACATCTGAGCACAGTGTCATATAACTGCAAGTATTTACTCATAAACATCAGACATCATTTCTTCAAGGTTAACATGTTGCATGTAATATAGTTACACAAATGCAATTAAAGTAGTCTGAAAGAAAGAGAAAAATAAAGTTCCTGAAAACAACACAGATAAGTTGTGTATCTAGAGTGTAGTCCAGAACATAATTCGCTACGACATACCGCCGCTTCACATGTTGCACACGTTGCACACGTTAACAATTGTTTTGAGTAGCATTTAGTAATACTAAGTTGCAAAAAATGTAGCCAAAGTTCATCTTTCTGTGTCTACTCTCCAAACAGGCAACTCTGGTCAAATGCTTCACTTATATTACGGTTAGGTGAATATTAACTTCATTGAAGTTACAATGAAAAGAAAGGAAAGGAGTGTGAAACGCATGCAGAACCCTCATTCGTCCTTTGTTAAATCTGTGAGCAAACAAAAGAAAAGGCATCTCCACTGAACTCTGTACAAAACAGCTATTAAAAGAACAAAATGATCGATACATTATTATCTTCACAAAGGGAATATTTTAGACCATCAAGAATACCCATGTGGACTTTTTATACAGCCTTCTACAGTGAAGTTCATGACGTACGCTTGCTCATGAGTCTATCAATCTACATTGCTTTTAAAAACGTGGTATGTACAATGCAATATGCAGTCAGCGATCCACCTGTACTATAGTTTCTTCTATAAACAAACTCTATAAAATAATAAAAATACCTTCTGTTTGCTACAGGGAAACTATATTATTTTGCTCTCGATGTTTCCCTCGCCATAGACTGGTAAATCAGACCACTTAGATAATATTACAAGCTGCAACACTTCCTCTGTAGTCATGATATGTATGAAAACAATGCAAACAAAATGCAATAAAGTGGATGCATATATTCAGAATCATTTCGCTCCGTTGAAGGAAGCCACTGCAAGTGCAAATAAAACCAAAAATGAACGGAAGAAGAGGAAAAACAGGGATGTAATGACCGCTGGACATCTCGAGTGCTGTTTTTGCAATGCATATAGCACCCTCTTGTGGTAATTTCTTGTACTGGATCTAAAGCATTTAAAGGGGATTTCAACCAGTTCCTCTGTACTCTACATTTGTGTAACTTATAAAGAAAACATTATCAGATTTTCATTTTCACCCCTTATAGAAGTTTTGTGTCCATTGCCAAATTTGCAGTGGATAGAGATCACATTTTGTTACAAAGACATGCTAAACTGTTCAGAAAATGGTGAACATTCAGCTACAAGGAGGCAAACAGCCTTTGTTCAGCAAAATATTTCTCGCTTGACCCTTAAAACTGCTCTCAAGTGACTTGTTAGCACTTTTGGCCCTGCCCCACCAAACTAAATTAAAATACTAAGCTGAAACATAGCTGATATCAAAATTACAGACACGTAAGCCTCATCCTCTGGTGAGAAAAAAAGAAAAGAAAAAGGAAACACATTTTTCCAGGAGTGTGCAAAGTGTGTGGCATGTGTGACATATGTTCAGTCAGGATTCAAGGTTTTCCTCTAACACCAGCAGCCTTTGCGTTGGTCGCCAGCAGCACTGTCACAGAGTCCCTCCTCTTCCTCCAGAGCAGTGAGATTGAGCTCGTCGTTAACGGACATCCGGAGTAGATCCAGGTCCTTTTTGTTGGCTGCCAGCACCTGCTCAGCCAGTCGTGTAAAAGTCTTTGGAGGAGACACATAGACATGATGAGACACCCCGTGATGCAATTACAGGTACATGCATTTCTGTGCATGGCCTTGAGAGAAGTGTCTCCCCGTGTAACCTCACCTCTGTTATATTATGATTGGTGAAGGCACTTGTCTCAAAGAAATCCATTCCATAAGCCTTGGCCAGCTGGAAGACAGATTACGGTGAAAATGGGAGCAAATGGAAAAAAACTGAGCACGTTATGCTTCTTTAGTCCCTCTCTCCCGAATAATCCCAGGTATCTAAACAGCAAAGCAGAGCCACAAAATCGAACTCAAGTTCTGCTAGGTACACATAGCCATCGATGCCAGAGTGACCCACCTTGATGCCTTGCTCAGTGGCCACCTGCCTCTTGTCCACTTCATCTGACTTGTTCCCTACGAGGATCTTCTGGACCTTGTCAGGAGCGTACTGCAGGGGTTTGTGATGTGGACACGAAGAGATGTTTACAGACAAGGGAGAAGAGCAGAAAACAAAATGAAAGCGATAAGACAGGAGAGAGCTGTTTCAAATGCCAGGAGAATGCAGAGAGCGCGACAGTGTACAGGAAATGAGACCTAGATTAAAAGCAAGTGGGAAGCGTGCCAGCATCAATAGGTGATATATTTGGAGAGACCCGTAGAGGAAATTACATTCATAATGACTAAATTAATAGCATAAGATCACCTGGGAAACGATAAAGGGGAGCGGAAGACGAGAGAGCTTTATGAAGAAAAAGTGAGCGCATGTGGAAAAACCGTGTTCTTTCCGATATTTATGACAAACGAAGACGAAACACCGTAAACGCAGAATAGCTGTCAGGTCAGTGTGTTTGGTTTCTATCACACCATGCCAGCCATATGTTCTTCGTCAAGCTGGAGCCTCTGCACACTCGGTACATTTGTTACTTCGGGCCTTTCGACAGCGTTGAAGAAAAATGTGCCTGATTTATTGAGTTCTTAAATCCCAAATCACACTGACTCACCTCGTCCACGTCGCTGGCCCACTTCATGATGTGCTGGAACGATCGCTCACTCGTGATGTCATATACCAGGAAGATCCCCTGAAAAGAGACGGTCAAAGATTTTAAAACAACAACAACATGCATATTTTTCAAGCACCTTTGAGATCCATGTTTACAAAATGTTGCTTGAACCCTTTTTGGAGCATTTCATAACACGTTCCTATGATTCCCATAAACAAATCAGACTAGCACTTGGAAAACTGGCTGCCTCTACTGGCAGTGTGTTCTGTGTTGTGAGCCACAGTCTGGAAGAGAAATCCACTCAACTGTTTTAGAGCACAAAACAGGATAAAGAAACTTTCCTTTCAATTTCATTACCAGTTTCTGGTAAATAGACAATTAGGTTTCAGCCAGTTTAACCTCTTTAGCAGCCCAAAACAAATTTCATGCTGCTGCGAAAGGGCTACACACTCCTTTGAGGAAAGGAAGAACATTTACGACACCACTAGTCTCAGATAAAATCCTTTTGTTGTGAAAACCTCAGGGTAGCAGCTCCACTATGATTCCTTTAAGAGAAGTAACATAAGCAGCTGTAAGGATTAGGCAAGGGTTATTCTTGTAGCTGGAACAAACTGAATTTAAAACAGATTAGACTTAAATTTGTACTGTGTGTGTGCAGAAATAATATTGCATCAATTTATGGCAGAGTAACTGTAGGAGACTTAAGGTCAGCTACCTGCGCTCGTCTGTAGTACTGCTTAGTGATGGTCTGGTACCTTTCCTGGCCCGCAGTGTCCCTGCAAAACAAACATATATGAATATTCATTTTGTGATTATAATACAATGACATGGAGTGCAGGAGGCAGGTAATTAGAAGTGCTGAGGCTAAAGAGGACACTTAGCAAAATCTTGACCAGACACCTAAAATACCTTTTCAGCTTTTCAGACAATAACAAAAAAAAGGGCAAACTGTGGTCAGCGGAGCTTTTTTTAGTGACTCTTGTGCAGCTTTTGCAATGTCAAAGTTAAGACTTCAGGTAGACAGATGTATGTGAAATGTGGGTTATAGGCTCTCTAGATAAAATGCAAAAAAAACAGCAGTTGATCTGTGATCTGGTTAAATTCATAAAAGTCTTTTCTAAAAAAAAAAGAAAGAAGTTGAGCGATTTAGCTGCATTTTAACAATTTTTTGCATGAAAAGAAAATTCCCTCATGCATTTCGATTTCTACTTAATTCTACAACGTCAGTGTGACGCATCAGTGGTTACGTTTGGGAAAATGTCATCACTCTAGTTGTGAGTTATGACAGGGCACAAACTCCAGGTTTGGTGCTACAAAAATAGTAAAACATACGTGACTAAAATGTACGTGCTATCTTCTAGGTGAAGTCAATGCAGGTGGGCTTTAAACCTGGATGCTATCTGAAGGCCGCCAGATGAAGATAGCTGAGGTTGGAAAAAGAAATTTTATCCTATAGAAGTCTCTGGGAAAATAGTTTTCTGTGTTACAGTTTTTGGACTCAATCATTCATTTTTGACCTGGGACACTGTATTAAAAGAATATTTTGTAAATCTTGGTCATACTATGTCTTCAAATCGAGAAATATCTGTGGTTTGAAATCACTCTTTCATCTGCGGTTGTGCCTTTTGGGTCACCTTTGATATAATTATCTGACAAATAGCACGGCTTATTGTGCAATAAAGTTTCTTTCAGCTTTTCCTGTTTAATTTTAAGAAACACAGATGACGTTCCCAACACAACCCTATCAGGATTTGTCTCTCCCGCTAACTGTAAACAAGGGAACTTGTGTAGGCCAAACGTGTTAACCACTATGCTGATTTTACTTTATTTTATCACTAATTAGCAATTATGCAATTTATGAATACACCTTGCTAACCAAGCTTGTTATCTCCACCCTTCAATCCAAATATGGTCCCTTTGTGCTCAAATAAACCCCTGAGATGGCGGCGGCCTTAATGCCTGACATGAGGTTTCAGAACAGTAGTCCACATATCAGTAGCTGGCATTATGGTTTACATAATACTTTTTTTATTTTTCACATGCAGTCTATGGCTAACCCTTCAAACAACATACAACACCTTATAATAAGATTTTGTCTCTTTCCAGTTTCTTACCATATCTGTATGCGGACTTTGATACCATCTATTAGTAGTGTCTTCATTTTAAAGTCGACCCCTGCAAGGGAGAAGATACGATGAGGAAACACAGCATCACATTCACAAAGTAGCTTTATTTGATATTTCTCCCAGGGACAGCCTAAATGCTCTGACTGTTGTCAGAATTGTATACACTCTCCCTTCGGTAAGCGACCAACATTAATCAACCAAGCTTGTCCGACAGATGGACGTTTACCACTATCTGCTCCAACTTTGCAACATCATAGGAAACATTAACACAAAGAGAGGCACATCATCCCTGTATAATCAGCCTGAGAGAAGGTCGAGCTAATGATCCAGTGAGCAGAGTGCTCGTTTAGTTCAGTCCTTTGTATTGACTGCGTGGGGGAGGGGTTGGGGAGGTGGAACAAGAAAAAAAGAGCTATATGATAACTGAGCACAACATAACAGCAAACAGGAGGGATGGGAAGAAAGAAAAGAGAGCTGGGAAGGGGTTAAGTAAGCAGTCACTCACGCTTCAGTGATCTCTGATCTATTTCAGACAGCTGAGTGTGATATTATTCACAGAAAGTCAGACAGGGGCAAGTTTATTTTCTATCATGAGGACTGTCCATTTTTAAACATATATGAGAGTTTTTAGTTTTTAGGCATTTATACTTTGCTTGTAAATGTGCAGCATTTTATGGAGACATGGACAAACATACATGGAAATGCAGTATATAAAGCAAAAACTAGGTTTTGCACAAGTCTGTTGAGCTTGAAAGTCAATATTTGGTATGAGCATTTTAATTATTCAAGCCTCAGACAAGCTTTCTTGTAATGTCTTTAAGCAGATTCAAAACTTTAAAGCTCTACTTTGGATGTTGGCTGCCTTTTGTTCTGTTCTCTGTCAAGATGATCCCATACTGCTTCAATAATATTGAGGTCTGGGCTCTGGGGAGGCCAATCCATGACTGATATTTGTGCACCGTGGCATTTTTTATTTACCACACATGCATGCTTTTACTAGGTTTGTTTTATAAAATGTTTGGAATCGTTGTCAGGACAAAAAAATGAAGCTTTTGCTGCTTTCCACATCTTACCATGTTGACATATGCCAGGTTTTTTCACTAATAGTTCTTTGTGAATCACATTCTTTGTGCAAAAACACTATTTCATACAATTTTTCCTTGCATTAATGAAAGAAATGCTTAAAATGCTAAGTTTTTGTTAAAGGTTTCTAAGACCAAAATGCAAAAAGACACAATTTAAAATTGGTTCTTCGCTGAGTTGGCTGTTATTTGTATACACAACACTGGTTCCCTTGAGTTAGGTGTCCTTTTTAATGCTCCAAAGACTCATAGGTAAGTCTTAAGTGGTTAACAAATTAAAAGACTTTGCAACAGTAATGTGCAAGGAGTGGACTTCAAATGAATGACAAAGCAACAAATCACCAAAGATAAACATTGAAAGAACTTCAGAAACTCTGGAAAACTCTTGTTCAATATAGCCTTAAAAATTATAAGAAATTCTGGCTCCTTAGAAAAAAAACAAAGAAATGTGGGGAAATGAGGACTTTTTGACAGTAGTGTATATGTAATAAGACTGTAGAAGAAGAGCCTGAAACCAGGATCTCAGAGAAACTGCAGCAAACTGAGTCCTGTTTTGCATGACAATACCCCCCAAACCCCCTGAACATCAATAATAACAAACAACTGCTATAGTAAGTCTTTAACGTTTGGATAAGATACAGTAAAATTCCTAAACAAAGCAATCAGATTTTACATTCAACTACAGTCATTGTTTTCCTCATCTCCTTTCTCTATCTATAATGCAGACTAATGCAGTTAAGTCAATACAAAGCACACCCACAGGCTTCTATAGACCGCACTAATCCCTGGGAAATCAATTAACTGTTCATCCCAATTAACCTGATACTCAACACCCCTGTGCCACAGCCAGCATCACGCGCACAGAAAGAGCTACCGGGTCCAATCGATTCACAGAAATGGAAAACGTCCTGCTTGTGTTTTTTATTATGAGGTTCATTTTCTAAGACACTGACATAAGGAAAAGCTGGCATATCTACTACAGCTGGCCGAACTTGTTTTCAGATTATACTTGGGCTAAGAAGGAGTCCAGTGAATGTTGCTGGAGGCTAGAGTGAACTGGCTTGACAATAAGGGGCCTCATTTAAAAGTTATACTCAACCTTTGCCTTTGACCAGAGAGATTTCAGACTAAATGAAAGGTCAGCATCACAATCAGCAGCTTGCTGCGCCCGAGGCTTGAGACAAGAGAGGAGACCATTAAAAAAAGACGCTGTCTTCCTGCATTGTATTAAGCAAGTCAGATAGTCATTCATGGAAATTGTAATGATTTGAGCAGAAAATGCGGATATAGACAGAAAGCCTAATGGGCTCTCCAGTTTAGCAGTGAATGTCTACAAATACGAATCTGACCAAATCTGGAAAATCAAGAAAACTAAACTGACAAATCATTAAAGTCTAAGTTCTATTTTGAGAAAAGCAAGTCATGCTTCAGCCTACGCTGTCTTCTTTCAGCTGCTAAAAAAAATCAACTTCAGTGGGCTTTTCATCCAGTCAGACATCCTGCCAGCCATTTTACAAAACTTATCCTATTGACAGGAAGAAGGGGTTTTTCCATCAAGCTGGCATTGGACAAGCAGGAACCTCTGAAGCTGAAAAAGCCAAAAAAAACCAACAAAAACTGCAGTTGCTAGAATGGCCACTTGAGGCTTCAAAAATGAGCCAGTCCCGATAGACTTTCATGTTAAATGGCCAACTTTACAGCAGAAAAAAGTGTGTTTACAGCCTGGTAGAAAAATTGTTTGAGCCTCTTAGGACAGTTTCCCTCTTCATAACAATTTAAAGTTGTTTTATTCACAACTTATTTCTCTGCACACTGGAGTTACGAGTGTGGTCACCTTAACTTTCAGTTCATCTCCGCTAAACGAAGTTGGCTCTCCAATGTGTTTGTGCCTTTTTGAGCATTTAATGGAATAATCAGATTAATATTGATGCAGACCACCAAAAAGGTTCGTACTTCAGCTTTGCATATCTATGCCTTTTCATTGCATGTATACAGTTCACTTTGCTAACCAAACTTGCTAGCATTAGCACCCCAGCCTGTGGGCATTTTTAGCTCTAAGAAAAACCTGTCAGCGGCCAAATGGTAACACTGAACCTTCGCTATGCAGAATTCAACACCCATGCGTGGCATCACCGTGGCGACATTCATCTTTTATATTGCTTTTGATTACTTTATAACAACTGTGCGAAATGAGGCAAATTTAGTTGTAGTTACAAAGCACGTAGAAACAAAGACAGCCTTCAACATAAACATGTCTGTTTTCTGAGCTTCTTCTCCCCACATTTTTCAGTCTGCATTAGAAAAAAATGTAGAACGCCCTGAATACTGCTGTTCAAGGACAGAATTTTTAAAAAAGCATGTGTAACTGCTGTTACAGCCATAAATGTTGCAACTATCTGCAATCGGTTAAAAAAGCCTTAAAAGGAAACACACTAGTACATTTGATTGACAGTCTGTTACTATTCGAAATGTTATTGCTTTTTATTGTCATGAGGGAATATATGATAGAGAAAAGAGCTGAATCGTGTCCGTGACTTGCACACATTTGAGTTAGCGATATGAATACTGCATACTAAATCCTGCGCTCAGCTTTTGTAGCTCTGTAAAAAAAAACAAAAAAACATTAATCTTGAGGAACACCTTGAAAAAAAACAAACGCTTCTTGTCAGCTTTGCTTCTTCCCTTCAGAGGCACAATGTGCACAGTATGAGAGACAGCAGTTAATTGAACACGGCAGCATTTCACAATCAGCAGTTTGAGAGCCATGTAAAAACAAATGGCTACACACCCAAAATTGACTTGACTAATTACTGGGATGACTATGTTTGACTGTGCAAGACTGATTAGGCAGTAAAATATGTCAGCGTGCTGTAGGTAATGGTGACAGGCTCACTAACAGATGGATGGACGGATGGATGCTCTGGCACTGACACCCAGTCACTGGGGGATGGATCTGACATGCATGACTAGCATTACTAGCAGAGGACAGACAACAGCTGTCAACAGCTGTTGTCTTTGGGGAACACAAGGACAAGGGGCAATCCTTCTTTGGCAATAATAAACTTGTCATTAATCTGTATTGAAACACAATCTTATTAGGATTCTTCAGTACCAGGAACACATAGAGGAAAAAAGGTGGCAAAACTTTTTTTAAATTTAAGGCTGATAATAGCACATGAGGGAATAAAAGCAAGAGCGAGGATGTGAAAGCAAAACATGGGGTTTGAGGGATGTCAAGGGAGAAAACCAGTGGAACATGTCTTTTTAACATGGCTAAAATATCTGAGCCGGAGGAAAAATTCTACAGAATTTTAGAAAAGGTCTAAGAGAAAAGGTTGTCAAAGTGTTTTATGACTGAATACCAAGTTATGCAGCCAACATGTGACTGAGGACCAGAGAAGAAAAAGACACGTCATTAAATTAGCATTTGTAATGTGTCTATTCATAGGAAAAGGGTTTATGCTAGTTTATAGTTAGTGAAGTAGCTTTTACATTCCTTGGCACCTGTTGTATTTGACAGTTGCAGGATGACACAGTCTGCTTTAATGGGTTGAAAAGAAGGTTATCCAGGAAAAATGTTGCTTTAACACAGTATAACAAAAACTTTGGATGATTAATACTGAACCCTTGGAGTGATTTTATAACAAAGGGTCTTCTAACTACACTCAAGCCAAGTAGATGGCAGAAATGTACCTTACTAATAGATGTCAGCTGCTTCAAAGAAGAAGGAAACGAATAAGTATAGAAATGCTGAAGGCAAATGCTGATGAGTTTAAGGAATCTCCACTTAAAACCTTTTTTATCAGTACTAAAATGTCACGTCTTAAAAAAAATTATTTTAGAAAGATTTAATTAAAATGAAATCTGTTTAAGGATCTTGAGGTGTATGAGTGCATGTATGAAAAACTTCTGCAAAGCCTCCAGAAAGAGTTGTGTAAAACATATTCAATTCATGGAGCTTACTTCAGTCAGCAGTGGTTGAGAGTTAAGACTAAAAGTTTGACAGAAGAAATATTTAGAGTTGCAAAAGTAGTAATCTCACAAACTTCTGTAGCCTGTACCTAATCTGTGCTTGAGGGTGGCAGCTCAGCCGTGTGATCTGAGCCACTTCTCGCTGAACTGTCTGCAGCTGAGCCACATTGTGGATGAAGGAGGAAGTTGTAATGGTGATAGAAAAAGGGGACCTTCTTCTGGTTTTGGTGCGTCAATCTTGGCTGTGCACTGTGAATCTTTTTGTGTCCGAGTAACCATTGAAAATGACTCTCAGTATGAAACGTTCAGGGTCAATTGGTCAAAAAGTTGATACTCTATGATTAAATGTTAGATACAAATTCTTGTGCACCTAATTTAGGAAAGAACAAATTCTAAGTTGTATCTTTGGGGAACTGGATAACTGGAGAAAAAAAAAAAGGCCTAAAAAACAAAAAACAAAACAACTAATCTACAGCAAATGAACAGCATCTGAAAGTCATTCAGAAAGAAGGAAATCATTGTCGATGTGTATGCAGGAGGTCAGCAGAGAGGAATATCACTGAATCTCTCCAGTTGTACATCTGCAAAACAGAGTGCAGGCTCTGTCATGGTTTGGGGCTGAATTTTAGCCAGTGGTGTTGGGAATCTTTTCAAAACTGATTAATTTACGAACACAAAGTACCACCGGATTTTGTAATACCATATGGAAAAAATGAAACAACAGGTCAATTTTTCAGCATCACAATATTCCCAAATACTTCAAATGCAAGCACACGTAGATAGTAACACTATCAGTCATGGATTGGCCTTCCCAGACCCTGGACCTCAAAGTTACTGAAGCAGTGTGGAATCATCTTGACAGTGATCAGAACAAAATCCAAATTAGAGCTTTGAATGTCCTTCAAGAAGCCTAGCAAACTAAAAAGACGACTATAGTAGTAGAAATGAGGGTTGACTCAAGACAAAACGCTGTATACTGTGTGTATTTATATCTTTTTCCTGTCTTTTTTAAGAAAGACACATTAGAGACGTGACAGGAACTGCAGTAAGAGAAACATGCAGTAAAGTCGCCAGCCATCTGAAATTTCCTGACAAATACAACCTCAACTATAGCCACCTCAGCTGACATAATATACTCGTAAGATTACGCTATCTGTGCTATGGACAGGCGCAGAAAAGCCAAGTCTATGACAACACCTGTTTCCCTGATAACCTCCTACAATAGGATAGCCATCTGTGCTGGCTGTAATCCATTTCTGACCCTTTAGAGTACTGAGCTTATCAAGCAGCAGCGAGCTACGTGTATAACCATAACACCACCGGGATCAGTACAATGTGGACAGCTGCTTATTGAGCTATGACATAGAGCAGCACAGGGCTGATATTTTATTGGTGTTTTGACAGCCAGGAGGTCCAATGAGGCCAGTGACAAGACTGGCAAGGTAACAGTGAGGAAGATTAAACTCAGCAGTGTGACTGAATACCATTACTAAATCATCTCTGCAGCTGCTCTTTGTCAGACAAGTGTGCACGCTCCAGCCCCCGAACACAGCTATCTGTGAAAATAAAATGAAATACCTCAACAAGAGAGGAAGTATTACTCATTCAGGTGCGATCAGAACTCTTGCTCCAATTACCGTGGCCTTGTTTGACTCTTAATATTCAATCTTTCCATTTTTAGTCAGCTGAAACTAGAAAGCTAAGTCATAGTTTCTCGTTTCATTCAGTGGCAGTTTTAATGACTATAGCACTGATTTTATTTCATGGTAAAGAGACCAAGTGACTCACACTAACTGCCTATCGAACACCTCTTTCAGAAGGCGATGAATCTAAATATGCTGGAAGAAAGTATTGTAAAAGATATAGGAATTTTTTAAGGTAAGTAAGGTGCTTTATTTTGTGAATACTTCAAATGCTTGTGTTAAATCTAATAGAAAATAATAATAAAGGCAAGTTTCTGTGGAGTCTAATGATTTAAAAGCATATTAGAGATGACCCACTACTTCAATTAGTGCATAACATACAGAAATTTAAAAAATAAACTGGACCCAGGCCAGACATGGCTAATTAAGGAAGTGTAAATATTAAGTTCATATTTAAAAGTAATGTGGTGTTATTTTGTACCTAGTGCTTAGATTTTGATTGCTGTGGATGTGTTAAGTGGTTTCCAGTGTAACATGGCAACGGTGATTACTAATGAAAAAAGGGATCTTGTCTCAGTGCAAGAAAGACAACAAACTTAACTCAGGAGACGCAAATGTGGACACGGATTAAAGCTTGATTTAGTCTTCTGTGGGAATTTTTAATCCTACGCTGCAAACGTCTACGCCATTCAAGTCATTGCAGGTTGCATTGACCGGACGTATAGTTACACTTCTCACAAGGTGCACATCGGGTTACGTGGAAGGTTACGCCATAAGCTTAAAAGAGGTTCCTGACTATGTCACAAGTTATAAAGTAGATTTCTGGCAGAAGATTTGTAAGCCACACATGACGGTCTGCACTGCGTGAGTATTTTGCCTTCAGAAGTGCTTTAATTCTGCATGATACAAACTTAACAAGTTGCTGAAAACATTCCTTAGAGATTTTGGACCATACGGACATGATAGCATCACATAGTACCCGCAGATTTGTCAGCTGCACGTCCAATCGTGATCAAATCTCCTGTTCCATCACATCCCAAAGGTGCTTTACTGGATTAAGATCTGATGAGCATGGAGGCCATCTACGTGCAAGATATTCAATGATATGTTCCAGAAAGATGATTGAGCTTTGTGACATGCAGTCTTGCTGGAAATAAAAACAGAAGATGGCTAATAGGCCATAAAGGGATTGAGATGGTCAGCAGCAGTACATGGGTAGGCTGTTGTGTTGGTGCTAAGGGGCTCAAAAATGGTGCCGAGAAAATATCCCCCACACCATTACACCACCACCACCAGTCTGAACTGTTTACTCAAGGCAGGATCAATCTATGCTTTCATGTTGCTTATGCCAAATTCTGACACTATAATCCAAATGTCACAGCAGAAATCAAGACTCATCAGGTCAGGCAACCTTTTTTCAGTCATCTGTTGTCAAATTTTGGTGAGTCCACTGAGAGGTAGGCTCAGTTTCTTAGCTGACATGAGTGCCATCTGGTGTCCTCTTCTGTTGCTGTAGCCCATGTGAGGCTCAACGTGTTTTCACAGATGCTTTTCTGCATACATTGATTGCACTGAGTGCTTATTTCAGTTACCTTTTCCTTTCTATCAGCTCAAGGCAGCCTGGCAATTCTTCTCTGTTCTCTGACTGTAAACTCTGGAGATGGCTATGCATGAAAATCACAGCACTTCAATAGTTTCTGAAACACTCAGACCAGCCCATCTGGCACCAACAACCATGCAATGTTCAAAGTCCTTAAATCACTTTTCTTCTTCTTACTGATGCCCTGTTTCGAATTCATGTCTATTGTCTTGATCGTGTCCACATGCCTAAATGCACTGATTTGCTTCCTTGTGATTGGCAGATAGATATTTGTGTAAACGAGCAGTTGAACTGGGTTTTGCAATAAAGTGATTGTATATATAGATTTACAGCATGCAAAATTAATCTTCCAATGGTAATTAAAGTATCGGCGTTAAAATCACATTAAATAACAGGCTGACAATATTACAGTGGATAGCCAATATTTTACACAGCACAGTATTGCGATGTTTTTATAGAAGGAAACTTGATCTAAATTACAGTAATTTCAGTGTAAAAATAACTGTTTAATGCTAGAAAACCTGTCTGCATGTACTTTACAGTAAATGAATGCAATTTGACAGTTTTATATTTATGTATAACTTAAAATAGCTTCCTGCAGAAATGGCAGGGACTGACCTGTCATCAAATGCCAAAAAGCATTTACAGGTCACGTGACAACAAAATGCTGTAAAAACACAGGAAAATGCAATTCTAGAAACAGTGGACGTGTTTTCCCAGCTATGTTTTTATAGTTTTGGTCTGAACCAAGCCTGTTAGTTTAACAACATGTCAACATGACAATATCCTCCACGCAATGGCAGCTAAACAACAACAGCTAGTTGAAATCCATCAAAACAGCTAGTTTTGATGGATTTCAGGTGTGGAAACACTTAAAAAGCCCTGGACCAAAACCCTTCCCCCACAAGTCACAGCTGACAACCTTAATTCATGCTCTTGTGGCTATATGGGAGAAAATTCACTGTCTTCAAATGCCTTGCAGAAGATTAATGCCTACAGTATAACAACAGCAATCAAAATTCATATATATGTTTTCAGGTATCCACATACTTAGAAATATCTATTCATTATCACACTGTTTAGGAGCTGTTAATGTCTGCATGTTGTGATTGTAGCATTCTGAGTAACAGCAGGAGCTTAATGAGAGACAAAGGTTTTATAGTGTTTTATGAAGGAAAAAATGAGAAGCCATGGGAGCAGCAGTTTTTGGGATAATTAGGAGCGGGAAAATGAATGAGTGGACCGTAAAGGGATGTGATAAATAATGGAATAACCAATGAGGGGGACAGGGGAGAGAATTTATATCCCTCAGTCAGCGTGAAGGTTGGGAAATGATTCATTGAACCACTGAAGGAAAGCACTGATGGTGGTCACTCTTGAGCTCCTGCTCTCTCTTTCCCTTTGGAGTTTGTGGGCCCTGTTTATCAGAAGAATTAACTTTTAATTATTTCATGAAAGACCTCTAAGTGTGGCTTATAGGCACCACCTGCTGCCAACAGCTCTTCTGACCCATATGAGTCTGGATTTCACTGCCTGCCAGACGGCAGATTCTTACCACATCCAGCTGTGCTTGTGAACACTGGGTATGGTCTAACAAAAGCACAAAAAGATCGATATATTCATCATTTTCAACATGCACAAACAGCTGGGATTTTCCTTGTAGGAGACAAGAGAAAGGCTTGCTGCATAGGTTGTAAGCATCACTCTCTCCAGGGTGGAAGTTTCCTGTGGAGTGCTATAGGTCTAGGACTTAAAATAGCATACTGCAGCCTTTGCAGCTGTATGCATGTGGGCATATATCACATCTGGCTGGCAAAAACATGAGGGAAGACAAGCCTTTAAATGAATTTGAGCTTAATAGAGTGTGGATTATTTACAGGAGCATTATTCAAACTAATAGAAAGGCATTTATTTAACTACTAAAGGAGTCCAAAAATAAAAAGGAAGAAACAAATAGAGACACGGTCGTGTTCTTATTCCCTTTTTATATTGGATCTTGTGAAGTAATATCCGCCTGTAAATACATGGCTTAGCACCGGATTCATGATTCATTGCCTCGACCTTATCTCGACAACATGTTCTGTGTGTCTTTTCACTACAAGAGTCAGTTATCACTCACAACCAGCAGGAGCATTTGCTGACTTTTTCTTCACCCACCAGCCACGGCAATGTTTGTATGCTCCCTTCTTCATTTCTGGCAAATTGCAGATCTCTCTATTAACTAAACACACACAGAGAGCACAGTCTGCAGACTCTGCAGCAGCATGTGAGTAAAACCCACTGCTTACTGTATATCCTTATTTCCCTCACCTCAAAGGAAAACACGGTAATGCGCCTGTCGTGACTCTGAATCCAAACTACGAAGCGCACAGCCCATATTAACTATGAGAATGAAGGCTGGCTCGGCTTTGCTGAGTCAATAGTCATCGACGGGGAAGTGGCAAATCTACGAGTTTGTTCTGCAAACAGAGAAGGAGCTGAACATGTCAGCCCTGTCAGTCACAGAGAGAACATCTGATTAGTGCATACCAGGATTGTGTAACTGATATTTAGTCAGTGATGTTTGCAGTTTTAATCATTTGACAAACTCTCATTTTACAAGATTTTACATTTTATTTAAAGACCTCACAGAATGGGTCACTAAATTTGTGCCAGGCATTGAGTTGAGAAGGAACTTTGATCAGAAACCACTTGCAGCCAATTAATGCACACCTGCTGACTCCAGGGCCCCAGTTTAACCGGTAACAAGGATGCTGATGCAAAACGTCCACTTCTCATTCATCATTCATATATATATATATATATATATATATATATATATATATATATATATATATATATATATATATACATACATACATACATACATATAAATTTTTTTGTTATTTTTTTTTGAATGGCACTCGTTTGCATAGTCAGTGCCAAGCGCTGGTAGTTGGTGAACTCATCTGCATGGCTGCCAAGTGTTGGCTCTTCCCCTCTCAGGGCTTCTCCAAACAATCCAATCACGCTTTTCTATTTCTGCTGTATGAATTCACTGCTATGGTTAAATAATAACGCAGCACTTTCCCGTTCAACCTTATTGGATCTAACTGGTAAAAAATTATTGGCCACAAAAAAGGGACACACACACACACACATAAAACGATGAAAGAGGGTTAGGATAAATCAGGAAACTGATCAACATGAAGTCCAGAAAACAGGTAACAAACGAGTCCTGCTGGCAGTGCAGCGTCTTACCGATGGTGGAGATGTGAGATGGGTGAAATTCGTTGTCCGTGAATCTGCATAACAAACATGTTTTCCCAACCCCAGAATCTCCGAGAAGCAGGAGTCGGAAGAGCACATCGTACTGCTTAGCCATAGTGTTGCACGTATTGTTGAAATATAAAAGCCGGAGTCAGCTAACTCAGCGATGGACGAACGACCCCTCCCCACCTGCATCCCATATCTGCTCAGAAGCTCAGCATAAACGGCTTTGACTTCGCTTTTTTTTTCCTTTTCTTTTTTTTGGTCACTGGTGTTGGGTCGGTGGTTAACAAAACAAGGATGCCCCAGCTTCACAGTCAGCCTCCAGCTTCCACTGGGCGCGGTGGACCGCTGTCAGGTGAGACTCGATGATAAAAAGACACTTCCGGTGATGTTTTTCAACATAAAAGTGGCCCTTTCGCGCTACTAGTTTTGAATTTTAACATGTTCTGTACACGCTGTTGGCTTTAAAAGTTCTGATAGTGACAACAAATAATACACCAGGCCCAAATTTCCCAGACTTTAGCTGTTTAAATCTGCCAAAACAAAATCTAAAAATGTTTATGAATTACAAAACACAAATTGGTTGTTTAAAAACGTGTTTCTAAAGCTAGGAAAATACATAAAGCTTGTCTTTTTTTTCCTTAGGCAGGTATGGTGCTATTGGTGTCTTGCAGCACATTTCTGGGATGCAGTAATAACAACAATAATAACAATCAAGTCCAAACAATCATATAAGCTACTGCTACTTTGAGTAGATTATTATTTGTAGCATCTACAGGGCTAGGGGCCACAGAGATGGGTTGGATATACAGCCTGTATCTGTCCCGAGACAGGATCTACAACAGACTGTTCCAGCTATACTGCTACAAGGTCAGACGTAGGAAATCTTTCATACCACATGCAATAATTCTCAGCACTTAATACATAACAATGTATATGTCTGACAGAGAGTCATCTCTATAATACTAAAAAACAACAAGAACAACAATTATAGTCCTGAAGTTTTACTCAGGACCAAACCATGCTACCTTTGTGAATGTGACCTACAAGCATACTTTAACGGCTAAAATGAAGTGGCAAACCGTCCTGGCTTTATAATTATGAGCTACAAGCATACTCTGATGGGCAAAGTTAAGTGGCAAACCGTCATACCTACTTACATTTGTGCTGGAATGACTCTGTGACAGCAGAAATGTGCATAAACTACTTACGGTAGGACGTTTTGCCAAAGTAGGACGTTTTGTCAGAACACCGGGCCTTAAAAATAGAGTTTAGTAAATGTGCAAAAGCTTAATTAAGCCTCTTAACATATGCACATAACATCAACAAACAAATGTGCAATTAATTACAGTCCTATTTTATTGTATATATCATAGTCCCAGGAACAGCAAGATGCTGCGCAGGACCCTCAACCTCCCAGGCGTCTGGTAGAGGACACGAGTTTGAACTATAGACCGCCCGCAGGGGCGAGAGGGGAATTTGTTATATGTAAACGTGAAACGTGAAACCCTTTCTTAAAGGTGGTCGATTTTTACCTTAAATAACTTTCAGTTTTAATTTGGAAGGCAAAACGGAACTATTTCCGGTATCCCCCGCCCCCCACCGGGTAGGAACCAGCAGGAATATTACCTGCGGTTACATTGACTCTCAGAATGCCAGTTAATGAAATGAAATTAAAATGGTCACAATACACACGCTCATAAACACTTAAAATGTATGTTTACCACTTTTCCAAGCGGCACCGCTCGTTTCTTTACATTCTCGCGTTCAGTGAATAAAACCTCACTAAAGAAGTTTGTTCCTTTGGAGACACCGTAACAGTTATCCACGCAGTTTCCGCCCAACCGGAAGTGAGCGGAGTCCAGCGAAAGTGTGAGTGAACTGTCAAAACAAACCAATAGCGACAAAATTATATCTTCACTCAGAGCGTCCGCACATCTAAAGAGGTCCCTTCACCACCATGGACAACATGCCTAACCCTCTGTGGTGTTTCCGTGAGCAGCAATCGGCAGAAATGTTCTTGGATGACGGGGTAGAGACGGTGACTTCTGTGGAGCAGGTAAGCACACGAGCGTTAGCTTTTCTTTTTTTATAAAGCAGTGTGGCTAATGCTAACGTGCGGCTCTCCAGTCTGGGTGTAGAAAAGTGCACAGAAACTCAGCTGCCATACACACAATGCGTTATATTGCTAAAATGTCGGCACTTTGATTGAAAAAGTAATCAGAAACTTGTTTGCGGGCATTAGTTCGCCGTGCTTTATCCATTTAGCCCATGGATGGCTAGCTTTGTTACTTAATGAGATTAAATTGAATGTAGCTAGCTGCTAGCCAACTAATTAAAATAGTTAAGCCTGGGCATGACATAAAGTCTAACTTTGTCTTTAGTTTCTTCCCAATTAAAACATGATAGCAGGAGAGGGCTTTTATTTTGAAAAAACCTTATAACACCTCAATTTCTGACAGCGTCTGAACATCTCTGCATCCTGGGCACTGTTCTTGAAAGTTACTCCACTGCAATCATTTTAGATCAGATCCAGTAACAGTTATCACTTCAGTCAAGGCACAAGTTAGAACTGCATTAATAAAAAAGGAAACTAGGATTCAGACTGCCGTTTTTGCTCATTTCTAAAAAGTTCATCTTTCATTTTTTTCGGGGGGGAGCAAATATTATTGTTATGTACGTTTTTGCTATTTGCAATCCAGAAGAGATCTTTCTCTCGAGTCTGTGTGGGAAGGTGCGACAGCTGCTGCAGCATGCACACACATCTTAATCCAGGGTGTCAAAATCACTGTTTGTCTCTTACAGTGGGTATGCACAATTCAGTGATTTATCAATATTTTAGTACCTGAATTTGTTCATACTTTAGGAAAACATTTAAAAGTGCCAAGTGAACAAATGAAGACCTGGCTGTCTTAGGAAATGAGGTGGAAATGAGAGCAGTGATGGTGGATCAGGCAGATTAAGAAGAGGAGGAGAAAGATGCAATGAGAAAAAGATAATGAAAATATACAGGTTACAGGTACACTGTTAAATGGTCATATATACAGTGGGGCAAAAAAGTATTTAGTCAGCCACCGATTGTGCAAGTTCCCCCACCTAAAATGATGACAGAGGTCAGTAGTTTGCACCAGAGGTACACTTCAACTGTGAGAGACAGAATGTGAAAAAAAAAAAAAAATCCATGAATCCACATGGTAGGATTTGTAAAGAATTTATTCGTAAATCAGGGTGGAAAATAAGTATTTGGTCAATAACAAAAATACAACTCAATACTTTGTAACATAACCTTTGTTGGCAATAACAGAGGTCAAACGTTTACTATAGGTCTTTACCAGGTTTGCACACACAGTAGCTGGTATTTTGGCCCATTCCTCCATGCAGATCTTCTCGAGAGCAGTGATGTTTTGGGGCTGTCGCCGAGCAACACGGACTTTCAACTCCCGCCACAGATTTTCTATGGGGTTGAGGTCTGGAGACTGGCTAGGCCACTCCAGGACTTTCAAATGCTTCTTACGGAGCCACTCCTTTGTTGCCCGGGCGGTGTGTTTTGGATCATTGTCATGTTGGAAGACCCAGCCTCGTTTCATCTTCAAAGTTCTCACTGATGGAAGGAGGTTTTGGCTCAAAATCTCACGATACATGGCCCCATTCATTCTGTCCTTAACACGGATCAGTCGTCCTGTCCCCTTGGCAGAAAAACAGCCCCATAGCATGATGTTTCCACCCCCATGCTTCACAGTAGGTATGGTGTTCTTGGGATGCAACTCAGTATTCTTCTTCCTCCAAACACCACGAGTTGAGTTTATACCAAAAAGTTCTACTTTGGTTTCATCTGACCACATGACGTTCTCCCAATCCTCTGCTGTATCATCCATGTGCTCTCTGGCAAACTTCAGACGGGCCTGGACATGCACTGGCTTCAGCAGCGGAACACGTCTGGCACTGCGGGATTTGATTCCCTGCCGTTGTAGTGTGTTACTGATGGTGACCTTTGTTACTTTGGTCCCAGCTCTCTGCAGGTCATTCACCAGGTCCCCCCGTGTGGTTCTGGGATCTTTGCTCACCGTTCTCATGATCATTTTGACCCCACGGGATGAGATCTTGCGTGGAGCCCCAGATCGAGGGAGATTATCAGTGGTCTTGTATGTCTTCCATTTTCTGATGATTGCTCCCACAGTTGATTTTTTCACACCAAGCTGCTTGCCTATTGTAGATTCACTCTTCCCAGTCTGGTGCAGGTCTACAATACTTTTCCTGGTGTCCTTCGAAAGCTCTTTGGTCTTGGCCATGGCAGAGTTTGGAGTCTGACTGTTTGAGGCTGTGGACAGGTGTCTTTTATACAGATGATGAGTTCAAACAGGTGCCATTCATACAGGTAACGAGTGAGGGACAGAAAAGCTTCTTACAGAAGACGTTACAGGTCTGTGAGAGCCAGAGATTTTCCTTGTTTGAGGTGACCAAATACTTATTTTCCACCCTAATTTATGAATAAATTCTTTACAAATCCTACCATGTGGATTCATGGATTTTTTTTTTCACATTCTGTCTCTCACAGTTGAAGTGTACCTCTGGTGCAAATTACTGACCTCTGTCATCATTTTAAGTGGGGGAACTTGCATAATCGGTGGCTGACTAAATACTTTTTTGCCCCACTGTAGTTTAAAAGAACTATTATGATAGTTATGTTAGAGTTATGATGTAACTTATAAGAGGTACTATTTATGTTTCTGGTCTCTGCAAACATACATAACTCGATCAGGTGGAATGACAGTGTCCATCTAGGTGCCTTGTTGCTTTTGCTAATTTTACTGATTTTTACCCCTTTTGATGACACCATACACTTAAAAAAACAGTACAATCAGAAATGTATGCATAATGTAGCATATCCCCATAGCAGGAAGAGTAGTGACTATTGGTGATGTCACAAGAAATTTCACACATTGCAAAGCCCTCAAGAGGGTCAAATTGGACCCTTTGGCTGGCTTTTTTCACCCACTTGTCATATGTTTTACATCCCTGGTCTAAATTAAGCTATACAGCGGGGAAAATAAGTATTTGACACATCAGCATTTTCATCAGTAAGGGGATTTCTAAGTGGACTAGTGACACAACATTTCCACCAGATGTTGCCATCAAGCCAAATATTGAATTCATACAAACAAATCAGAACATTGAAGTATACAAGTTGGATCATATTAAATAAAGTGCAATGACACAGGGAATAAGTATTGAACACACTTTATTTAATACTTTGTAGAAAAGCCTTTGTTGGTGATTACAGCTTCTAGACGCCTCTTGTATGGATAGACCAGTCGTCTGCATTGCTCAGGAGTGATTCTGGCCCATTCTTCCACACAAACGGTCTTTAAATCTTGAAGGTTCCTTGGGCCTCTTTTATGAACTTTAATCTTCAGTTCTCTCCATAGATTTTCTATGGGATTTAGGTCAGGTGATTGACTGGGCCATTCAAGCAACTTGATTTTCTTTCTTTGAAACCACTTCATTGTTACCTTGGCCTTGTGTTTGGGATCATTGTCTTGCTGAAATGTCCACCCTCTTTTCATTTTTAGCTTCCTGGTAGATGGCAGCAGATTTTTATCCAGAATGTCCCGGTACATCTCTCCATTCATCCTGCCTTCAATAATATGAAGTCTGCCAGTACCCCTTGCTGAAAAGCAGCCCCAAACCATGATGCTACCACCCCCAAACTTAACTGTTGGTATGGTGTTCTTGGGGTGGTGAGCAGTGCCATTCCTTCTCCAAACATGGTGTGTAGAATGGCTGCCAAAAAGTTCAATTTTGCTTTCATCTGACCATACTATAGTCTCCCAATAATCCACAGGCTTCTCCAAATGCTGTTGCGCAAATTTTAACCGAGCCTTGACATGCTTTTTGTTCAGCAATGGAGTCTTGCGTGGTGAGCGTGCATGGATGCCATGGCGGTTCAGTGCATTGCTTATAGTTTTCTTTGAAACAACAGTACCTGCTGATGCAAGGTCTTCCTGAAGTTCTGTCCGAGTGGTTCTTGGCTCTTGGAGAACTCTCCTGATTATTCTTTGGACTCCTCGGACAGGGATCTTGCGTGGAGCACCTGATCGTGGCAGGTTTATGGTGAACTGATGCTCCTTCCATTTCCGGATAATGGCCCCCACAGTGCTCACAGGAACATTCAGCATTCTGGAAATGCACCTATAACCATTCCCATCACAATGCTTTTCAACGATAAGATTACGAAGATCTTGAGAGAGTTCTTTGCTTTTACCCATCATGAAGTCTTTCCTGTGTGCCTTCTGGGTAATGAGGAGCCTTTATAGGCCATCAATTAGGACTAAAGCAGCTGATATCAATTAGTACTGATAGGGGACAGGATTTCTCTATCAATACTGACAGATTTCAGGTGATCTCCTGGCTTTCTATGTCATTTTGCCCCTTGTTATCTTCATGTATTCAATACTTATTCCCTGTGTCATTTCACTTTATTTATTATGGTTTAACTTGTATACTTCAATGTTCTGATTTGTTTGTATGAATTCAATATTTGGCTTGATGGCAACATCTGGTGGAAATGTTGTGTCAATGGTCCACTTAGAAATCCCCTTACTGATGAAAATGCTGATGTGTCAAATACTTATTTTCCCCGCTGTACATGAACAAATAATGTCAAAAGTTACCCATTTGATTATGATAGAAGTTTTAAATATTCCTGGCTGCTAACGTTGATAAAGTAGCTCACGCTCTTTCAGTCACTTTCCATAATATAGGTCATGTGTAAGGCACAAATACGAGGTTATATGTTTTGAATTGATTGAGTTGACAGTTTTGACCACAAAACACACATGAGCTGTTAATGTTCAGGGGTTTACACATCAATCGCACCTTTTCTGGATTTTGTGGCTGATGCTAGTCCAGATTTTTAAATAGGAAATAATCCTGTTTTCTGAAATGCCTAAAATATGTTTTTTTTCCCCCTCAAAATAAGCTTCATAACAACCAATCACATGCTGCTTTTTTTCTCTTTTTTTTTTTTTTTAGAAAAAGGTGGAGAAATCCATTCAAGAAGTCATGAGTATTTACAAGCAAATACACAGCTTACCACAGTAAGTATCCGCAGTGTGTTGTAGAATACAATGGAGCAGAGTCTGTGAGCTTTTTCAGGCAGACAGCTCAGCCCACTACAGCCTGTGATGTGCCTCGTTCTCCGCACTTCATATATCAAACACCACCTTCAGATTTGAATGTTTAATTAAACTGCAAATCCCCATCTCTCCCTCTGACATGTTAATGCTGATGCTGCCATGTGTTGCTGCCAACATTTTCAATCCCTAAACTGCACCAACATCTACCTGTAGGCTCCAGAATTTTAATCATCTCCCACTAATTTCTATGTTTATCCTGTTTGCGGGGAGTGATGAGCTCTCATTATAGATTATAGAGATTTTGGATATCCGCTAAAGGAGGAGGGGGGTTGTTTCTCCTTTTGTCCAAGGGGAACAATTAACAATTTGAAGTCCTCCTTCACACTGCAGTACATTTTTAGAATCACACATTCCATCATACAAAATGAGGAAAGTAGATTACAGATGTAAGGATGTAGGTGATAAACACTGCCATCATTTATTGGCAATTTATTTGCCAATGGGCCGATAGCAGACAGTAAGGAAAATGTCGACCAATACCAATTTTCAGTGCATCCCAAAGTATTTTCACCATATGTGGGATTGTGTCATTTATGGGTAATGTTGATGTTTGAAAAAGGAGACGGGATGGGTTCTTTGCAGTTCCTTGTCAGGTGACTCTTCTGAAACAGAAAAGAAGAATTGCCTTGTCTCTTTATAAAAATCTCAAAATCTTACTTTGTTGTTTTTTTTAAAGACTCAGACCTGGCTTCCTACATTGTTAAAGTCATTACCTGAAACCAGGACACTAAATTGGCCTGGTTATGACAGAAAAGTGTGCATTTTCAGACTCTTGCTGACAAGTAGGCCAGACGTTGTGTAGCCATAGCAATAATAATTACGTATTCATCAGTCACTCATAAAGGTGACTACATGAACAGCCATTATGAGGCATTTACAGGAACACCATTATTGGCCGTAGATGTTATTATGTTTTTGTTTTTTTTTTTACCCACAAACACCTGCTGTTTGTTTGCTATTAGAGAAGGCTGCACTGTGATGCACGATGGCTGTTATCTTAGCGGCGAGTAGATCTGCCCACGTAGTTTGCTTCTGCTATCAGCTGCCGTCGCTTCTCAATGAGGTGACTCATCTCATTTCTATGACAACTGCTAGATGTGAATGTCAGCAGTACTGCAACCAATGGAGAAATGCATTTTAGTACTACTAAAGAATCCGTGATATTCATCAGCTGAGGTCCTGCTTTTAGTGGTGATAATTGTTTTTTCAGCCTTGGCCGGGACTTGACCTCGAACAGGTGGGAGGCAAGATTTAAAGTTTTTAGATACGCTTTTTAAAACATCGTTGCAAAGTGCTTTATAGGACATAATAAATGGATCATATGAAATATAAAAACAGTGAGTGATTTACAGGATGGGTAAAATAAAGTATTTAAGATTAAATAAAGGCGAAATGAGAACATTTTTATTATTAAAAATTACTTTCTGTAAGAATAAGTTTTGAGGAGAGATTTGAACGTAGGGTCTTAACCCTCAGCGCCTCTGGTTAAGGGATCCACAGCTACAAGCTCTAACAGAAATGTCCTGATGGGGGTACGACAAAGCAAGTTTGGCAAGTTCTTTGAATTAGCTGGGTCGACGAAACCTATAATCAATGTCAGCAATCTGTAAAAATATATTTTTGTTGTGCCTTCATTTTTTGTTCCGCTGTTTGTTTTTCTTTCCTTCATTAGTTTATTTCTTTAGATAATTTGCCTGTAATATTTTTTCTTTCTTTATGTGCTTTCTTTCTCTTTTAGTTCTTCTATTCTTTCTATCTAGTCTTTCTCTCCTTCTTTTATTCACTGTTTTTTTTCCATAGCTTTTATTCTTTCATTAATTTCTTTTTCCTTCCGATCATTTGGTCATTCGTTTTCTTTTTCTTTTGCTCTGTTTATTTATTTGTTTGGTCATTCATTTATTTCTTTAATTTGTTCTTTCCCCCTATCTTTTTAGTTGTATTTTTGTTTGTACATTTTGTATTTTTTGTTTTCTTTCTTTCACTAATTTTTGGTTTCGTTGTGTACACTTGCGTGTAGCCTGTCGAGCTCTCAGCATTTAAAAGGGTGGGTTGAACATATATTTGTGTGGTGGGCAGACGAGGTTTTAGATGTGGAGCTCTGCTTCTGTCATGTAGTGATCTGTGACTCATTCTGTGTTGGTAGAAAGTGCATATTATAACAGGTGTCGCGAACACTGTGTGGAAAGGTCAAGCAGAGAATCAGAGTGGGTGGGTATCAGTTGTCATTGATGCAGATATATAGTCAGACTTATGTTTATGAAGAGCTGCAGACTGAATTTTCATTCAAACATTTAAAGATTAACTATGCGGCTCCTTAGTTTCTGTCATTCTGTTATAGTGTTTTAAGGCATTCTTTCATTCATATGTTTATTTTTATTAGTTTTTGCCTTAATTTCCTATATATTATACATATGTCTACCTCAATTTAATTTGATGTTTATTCGGGATAAGAATACAATATGGACCAGTATCACATACCACAGCATTAATGGGTGGTTTGTGGTGCTGCTCCCTAGATAGTTTTAAGAGTTTTATGCATAAAAATCTATCGACAACAAATTAAAAAAACACAGTGCTGAAAAATATGATAGACATGATGACTTTCTTTTCTTTTTCTTTTTTTTTTTTTTTTTTAGTTTCGTTGAGAAATACTTTAAAACTTGAAAGGCTAAGCTGATGTTTTGGTTTGCCTGGCTTTGGTTTCTTTTTTCTTTTTGTTCTTAATGAGGACAGGCCTCAAAGCTCTCCTAATAGAAAGTGAATAAAAAATAAGGAAGGAAATAAACAGAAGTCGCTAATTAGACTGCTGAGGATCTGAATATCTGAAACGAGTGAATAAATAATGCAGAGTTTGATCACAAACCCTTGCGTAGACGATCATTTTATTTGTGTTTCTCAGATTTTGGGCTACCTGGTGAATAATTAATTTTTGACACATAAATCAGTTCTTCTTTTTTTAAAATTTAAACTTACAAATGTTAGAAAAACAAGTGAATTGTGTGTCTAAGTTTTGAAATTATGAGTACTGACACTTTTCTGATTTTGTTTTTGTTTATTTAAAAAAAAAAATTTCCAAGTTGTCTGACATTTAACTTTTTGTCCCGCGTTTGTTTTTCAGGCCAACGTTGTTGCGGGAACAACACTACCAGTATCTCAAGAAGGGCTTACGTCATTTATCAGATGCTTATGAGGTAAAGTAAATTACTAATAAATAAAGAAAACACACACAAATTATGTGTTGTAGATATGTAGATGTAGTTTTATTTTTTCTTATAAACCTGTATTTCAATCAAAGTAGGCGTTGTATTTACACTCATCAGCCACTTTATTAGTTGTACTCCTTTTGCCTTCAGAGCTGAGCTGTTCAGTGCTGGAAACATTGTTCAGACGTTTTAGTCCATATTATGATGATAGCATCACACAATTGCTGCAGTTTTGTCCATCGCACATCCATGATGAGAATCTCCTGTTTCCCTACAGCGCAAAGGTGCTCTATTGGATTGCGATCTGATGACTGTGGAGGCCATTTCAGTACAATCAGCTCGTTTTCATGTTTAAGAAAGCAGTTTGAGATTGTTTGAATTTTGTGATCTGGTAAATTATCATGCTGTAAGCAGCCAGCAAAAATGTTCAGTAAGTGTTTATGCTCAGGTGGTCTTGGAAGGAAAAGCTTCTGGACTTCTTTAAGTTTCTTGAAGACGTTTCACCTCTCATTTGAGAAGCTTCTTCAGTGCTCAGAGCAACTGGTGGAGAGACCCAGATTTTTAAGCCCTGTTGGGAGTGTCCCTAAGAGGGTCGTGGAACCCCCACTGATCCTCTGCCTAATCACACGCGCCATGGTGTGAAAACTGGTCTGGGTCACAATCAGCCAAGTTTTCAGGTGAACTCATTGTGAGACCTTGCCCCACCCTAAAATGTGACTTACTGTGGTCAAATGGCCCAAAGTGTGAGTGGGCGTTAAGGCGCCTGGGATCTTGACACTGGATTTTAGATGGCAGACAGTTGGTGTCGTAAGCCACAACTTCTGCTCAAAGATGGTCATTCACAGTGGACATAGATGGCCTGTTTCACTCCTCTTTCAAACCATCTGTCCTCTCTGTCCAAAATGTGAACAGGTGCTCAGGTGGTATTAATTGGATCCCAGTGTGCCTACGCCACCACTACCAGCCCGAAGTGTTGATGCAATGCAGGATGGAAATGTCTCAACAGAAGTTGAGACTCATCAGGCAATGTTTTAGTAATCTTCTGTTGTCCAGTTTTGGCGAGCCTTTTGGCGAGTGAATTGGAGCCTCATTTTTGGCAACCACTGTGGTCTTCTCCTGCTGTAGCCCATCTACTTCAAGAACCAGCTTGTTGTGTATTCAGAGATGCACTTCTGCTTACCTGCTATCAGCTCGAAGTAGTCTGGCCTTTCTCCTCTGACATCAACAAGGCATTTCCACACAGAGAACTAGTACCGACTGGATATTTTTTCTTTTTGCGACCATTCCCGGTAAACTGTAGAGAAGATTGTGTGTGAAAATTCCAGTCGATCAGCAGTTTCTCAAATACTCAGATCAGCTGGTCTGGCACAACCATTCCACATTCATTGTTTGAATGATTCGCTATTTGCATTAGCAAGCCGTTAAGTGTGTAACTAACAAAGTGGCTGGTGAGTGTATGCTTATTATCGTGTGCTGAACAGTAGGACACCAACTCTCACTGCCTCTGGAAAAATGCCGAATTGTTATCCTCTGCTTTAAATAGAAATGCTGCAATTTTCAATTGGCCAAAAAAATATAGTTGTCTGCTTCTGGCAAAGTCACTGCTTTTTTTTATCTTTTACTTTTTTAATGTGTGTGCTTTATGTTACTCTAGCCAGAAGAGAGAAAAGCATTTGTGTTTCTCCTTTTCTTCAGCTCAGTAACTTCATTATTTCAGTGGAGTTTCCTTTGATCACACAAAAGCAGGCAGACAGCCAATTTATGTAGTTAAGTGTACGCAGTGCTAAAGAGAACAAACTGAGTTTGAATTATATGTAATAAAATCAGCACAAAAAGCATCACACAACTAATATTTGCATCATAAATGGCAGACATAATCATAAAGTCCATTTACCAACTGCAGAAAATGAGTTTGTATGATGTTTCTGTGTGGCTCACTCCCATCATTTTCCTCCTCCTGCCCCTTGTGTGTCTGGCAGAGTTGTTTTTCTCTCATCTGTGCCTCTGACTGGCTGATCTCACAATCTCATTTATAGCTGTAATCGGTCATGTGATGCCCATTTGATTTTGCGTGTGTGTGTCTGTGTGTCTGTGCGAGTAGTGTCTGGATGCTAGCCGACCGTGGCTTTGCTTCTGGATTCTTCACAGTCTGGAGTTACTACAGGAGCCCATTCCTGCTGCCGTCGCCTCAGAGTGAGTCACACACGACAACAGAGTGGAGCCAAATAATACCCGTGCACTGCCAACGAATTTTGTTATTTATTGCTTTTTGCATAGTTCTCATAATTATTGCAGTAAAGCAGGTTTGTTGAAGATGCCACCCACCAATACCCCACCGCCCTTTCTTTATAAATATCCATAAATAGCAAATGTAGAAATATGGTATAGTTGTGATATGCTAGCTTTACTTAACAGAGTTTTTTAGTGGATTTCATTTTCGTTTATTTTTTTCAAGATTTCTACACAACATCCTTGATGACTGCATTTTTTTTTTTTTGCTTTGCAGTTTTCTCTTTTGTATAGTAAAATCCAATATAACCACACACAACTTTCAGGTCCACCTCCTGGTAGCTAGGGAAGTGGTGTTTTTCTGTTATGGTTGATCATTGGTAGTTTGCAGACAGCTTGTAGACACATTACCGCCCCCTTCTGGTAGTAGTAGCAAACTCTTACGTTAAACTAGGCCCTAAAAAGGAGACGGTTTACAGTTTTGAGCAGGATAATCCTCCTTTCTGGCTCCAATAATGAACATAATGTAGTTTATCTTATTCCATATGATCTGAAATTACCGACCACCCTATAAGTACAGTGGTAAATGTGACAGAGTTAGGAACCTGAGGCTGTTTTCCCTCAGACTTCCTATAGAGGCCATTGAAAAAGAATGCAGGTTTAGGGCATCTGCTTCAGTTCTCAGACCCAGGGGCTATGCACATTTGTATAATTGTACATATGAATAAACCCAAAATTTCAACATATTTTTCTAAAATGCTCCAGATGTGTTTAAACGTGTTATATTGCTTAAAACAAGTTAGAAGATCAGACTACATCTGTACAGAATACAGTTATACTAGCTCTTCCTATGTCTCAGGTTATACACAATAAAAAGAGATTATTAGCTCAATTAAAATGTCCTTTATACTTTATTCCTTACGCTACAGCCACACTGTGGCAAACAACAGTTGGATACTGAGGCACAAACAAAATGAGTGTGAACTTGTGATTTTGTTGCCTTTGAAACGGTTGCTTTGAAAATGGGGACCAGGTCTGTGACCACTTGCGGTTATTTTTCTTCTTCAAAGCATCATTGGTGTATCAAGATGGTGATGAAACAGCAATAAGATTGAGTTGGTCTGCTGTCAGTTTGTGATTGAAGTTGGCAGATACTTAAAATTCATTTGTAACTGTGACATATTGTAAACACTGCAATTCTGTTGCCATCTACCTACAGAAAAATTCATATTAACTACTTCTAGCTCAGCGGTCCCCAACCCCCGGGCCACGGACCGGTACCGGTCCGTGAGTCGTTTGGTACCGGGCCGCGAGAGTTGAGGCTCAGGTGTGAAATGTATGGTTCAGGGTTTTTATCGGTATTTTGTTATCGTTTTTATCATTAACTCGGTTTTCCTGGGTCTTTTCACGTGTGTTATGAATAAATCTTCTTTTTTTCGGTACCGGTACTGGTTTTATTTTGTTGTATTTATCCGTGACACCTTAAAGGCCGGTCCGTGAAAATATTGTTGTGTATAAACTGGTCCGTGGCGCAAAAAAGGTTGGGGACCGCTGGTCTAGCTGGAACCTCATAGATCTGGACCCAAAATTTCCCCCCAAAATAGTGATGTAGTTCCTGCAAGATGGCAGTTTAAGTGCTCAGCAACCTTATTTTTATACAACCAGAATGCAACCAGTTGGCAGCCAGTTCAGTCGAATCCCCGATTGCAAAGAGCCATGACACTCATTGGTGCAGGCTGACTGACTGACTGCAGCGTGTCAGGAATCTGACTGTTATGAATTGAAGGGGATCATGTGCCAGCAGTGCGAGTCAGACTGCAATTGTTTGTAGACAAGCAAGAGCCTCGTGATCACAAGTGGCCCACCACAGGTTCAGGGTGTTGGACGCAGACATTATACTACATTACATGTACCAATGTTACTGTAAACTCCTCCTATCCTCTGACTCCCTTCCTAAAACACAAGTCACCATTTTATAAAACAGAACCAGAAGTGGTAAGAGATGAAAGATGTTGATTAAATTACCATATAATGACCATTATTTTTTTTATTTTTTTTTCCTGTCCAGCTGCAGCATTGGCCTGGGCTTTGCTGTTAAATCATTCCTTGTCCTTGTTTCCATAGCCAGCTTCAAGAAGTTTAATTTATTCTCTGTAATAGAAAACTCGCAGTAATAAAAAGTTGGGGTGTTGATGTTTGAAGCAGTGAAATGAAGGTTTTTCCAAGAGTTATTATGCCTGTTATGTGTGATTAAAAGTGATGACAACATTGTGCATGACTGGCAGGTGTACTTTTAAGTACTTTTTTTTTTTATGCTGACACGGCTTCAAACACTGTTGCTCTCACTGCCACCAAAATGTCATTTGATTAAATTACTGCCAGTCAAAAGTAGCACTCTGCAAACCACGTAGCGAGTCGCCGTTCCAGGCTGCCAGCCCACGCTCTCATTATAACCGTGAGGCGTGCCAGCACACCGGCTGGCACTGCCCGGGCACCAACGTGATGGCTTTGTGCTCACACACACAAAAACACTGGCCCTGTTCAACGATCTATAACAATGCAACCTACAAGAGATTGCTTTCTCTGGTTTATGAAGTGTACACTGTTCTCAGGTCAGTGTTGGCACCAAACCGGTTGGCCAAAATTAAAGTGGGCTTCCCTTCCAACTCACTTGGCTCAAAGCACTCTTACAGTTTTATTATTTTTCTCCATGGCGGAGGATGAAGAGGACATTTGTGAGCGAAGCAGCGTGGTGCATGGAGGCTGGAAAGAAAGGGACCTGTGGTAGAGTTGGTCTATGCGGTATGACACGTCAGCTAAAGTGAAATAGCCCAGTGGAGCGTGTTTTATAGCCTTCCAACTTTCTGCCGGTCTGAGCTAGAAAATAGGAGCTGTGATTATTTAGTAAACGGAAAATGTGTAGCGTGCAGAAAAAGTGGTTTGTTCAAGTCGGGTGAAATAATTAGCGTCAAACTTTTAAACAGAAAGAAAAGCTGTTATACGTACATACTTATACAGACTGGAATCTGTATTGTACAGGATTACTTAACCCTCAGATGACCAAGTGGAGTAATTTATGACGTATTTTTGTGCTTATCAGCCTCATACCACATCCTTTATCTATGAAAGATATTCTAAAAATGTGCTAATGCAAGTAATCATGGTTTCTAATCATTTCTATGCAAAAGCAACGTGATCGTCACCTTCATATCATTTTGATTGTCACATTGGGTATTAGATATCTGCAGCTGCTAACAGACCTTTCTACTGAAGGTTCTACTGTTAGCCTTGGTTTACGGCAAAACATTGCAATGCAGTGATTAGAAGCAGAAAACTGCAATAAGATTGAAGACTATAATGTTTAAAAAATACACTATCCATGCCACAGTAATGGGCCAATTACTGTTTTTTTTTTTAAAAAAAGCTATAAAGCATGTAGGAGAACTACACTGACAAATTACTGGTAGTAAATGTTTTTGTGATTAAAGATGTGTAACTGCAACATACGACATGGCTGTGATCCCCATTTCTTGACACCTCCTATATAGTTCGTTCTAAAAATAGTATTTAGATATCAGCATTATTTTTTTTTTATTTTTATTTTTTTAGAAATCGTGTCAATATCTTGTGTAACTCAAGGAAGTGAGCATCAAAACTCATTATCTGTGCAAACATACATTTCTGCAGATTGCCTAAACGTGCCAAAAATTGCGAACCCTTTGGGTGTTGACACAGATCTGGGGTAAATGGTAACTGTAACTTGCCGTCTTAATCAAACGAATAAATAAATAAATTATGTGTTTTACAAAAAAGCTGAAAAAAATAGTAAAACAGTGAATTTGAAAATTGATTAAAAACAGTAATTATATTTTAGCATTATTGCTGCTGGATTAGCCTTTACAAACATTAATATGATTTTTTTTGGCAATTACTGTTCATTTAGGGCAGTTGTGGGGTAAACCTTTGGGTGGTGGGCTAGTACATTTGTTCAAACTATCAATACAATTAATGAGTGTTTTATTGCTGCTGTGCAATTTCAGCAATCCTGCATGTAAGAAAGAGTATGCTGGTGTTTGTAGTACATTCATGTAGTACCATTTGGCTGCTCTTTGTGGTTGTCAGTTTGTATATTAAATAAATAATGATATTATAACCTCTGTATCTTTGCTCTCCAGTGTGTGTCAGTTTCTGGCACGCTGTCAAAGCCCAACAGGGGGTTTCGCCGGGGGACCGGGGCAACACGCCCACCTTGCACCCACCTACGCTGCCGTCAACGCCCTCTGCATCATCGGCACAGATGAGGCCTATAATGTTATAGACAGGTATGATCACACAGTGTGCTGCTAGGGTGGTAAAATTACGACATGACAAACACAAAACAGCTTCTGTTAAAGCAGCTCAGTTTGTTTGAAATTAATATGTCAGACAACCCCTAATTTATGTGATGATATTTATTGGATTTCTTTTAGACTTGCATAGTTTATTACAGTGCTCTTATTGTATCTTGGATATTTATTTGTATTTTATAGGCTATTTAATATTGTGTCCACATGCCTGTGGGCTTTAGATTGGAATTAGCTTGCAGTTATCCTATGAGATGAATCTTTTTGTGCAGTTTGTTCTCTGACAAATAAAGATGAAACTAAACTGTGGCTGTGTAATTGAAATTCATAATTTACGCCTTTAAATTTGTTTGTGTAACTGAATTTCCCTCCTATGCTATAACCACTATAACACATTTTCTTACAGTTGGAGGGGGATGTCGCAGCTACGGATCATGTTAATGTTATTTAACCAGCAGCTCATTATAAGACCATTTCGAAACACTGTTTACATGAGTTGTTTTTCTCCTAATTGACTCTGCGTGACGGAGAAAAGGTGACGCTTTGCGTGTTTACAGTCGAGCAGCAATTCCCGTTTCTTCGCAGCGACGCAGATTTAGACAGCGGGTGTTGACTTTGCATTAGTGCTTTATTAAATTTGCAGCAGCTACTCTTCCACCCCCTGCCCTCTCTCTCCTCTGTTTATTCTTCACTCCATCTACAGCTCCTCCTCCTCCTCTTTACACCATGAACTCATCCTTGTTTCTAATCGACCCTTCTCCCCCTTCTGTTTTGACTTCCTCCAGGGAGAAGCTGCTAGATTTCTTGTGGTCAGTGAAGCAGCCAGATGGCTCCTTTGTGATGCACGTCGGTGGAGAGGTGGATGTCAGGTGAGGTCCCAGAAGATAAATTCTGATTCCTCTATCCTTGTGTTTTTCTGTAGGTTTTTATTTTTTAGAATTTGCTTTTCATCACATAAGAAAATTTATATCGTTAACTACATCTTTGATGACTGCTTGGACACCAAACATCTTTGGTGTCCATACTGTGTTGATCACAGTAAGGGGGTCATTTTTGAAGGCTAATTTCCCCTTAAGCACACTCTGCTTTGTATTTATATTCTCCTGTGTTTTCTTTTAGTGTTGATAACAGGGGAAATAATGAGAAATGCCCACATCTCTTTTACATAATATTGGATTTATCTCATTTCGGGTGTGTGTGTGTGTGTGTGTGTGTGTGTGTGTGTGTGTGTGTGTGTGTGTGTGTGTGTGTGTGTGTGTGTGTGTGTGTGTGTGTGTTTTTCCTCTTTGCGACTGTTATGTGGGGCTTTTTGTTATCTTTTTGTTTTGTTCTTTGAGGTTCAGTTTCCTTTGAACAAAGAACTTCAGAAGGTACTTTTTCATTCTCAGAGGAGCCTGATATCTGTTTCCAACCAATTAGCATCGAGGTGCCGTTATGTATTACTAAAACTGTCTTTCTCTTAGGCAGGTTTTGCTATTCAGTTTTTGATAAACCATTTTGTGTCACATTTTTCTAAACTGTCAACAAAGTTATCCTTATTTTGAAAGTTTTTTAGGGGTTTTAATTACAGGATTTTCTGATGTTAGTGTAAGTTTGGTGATATACAGTGTTATGCAAAGATTTAGTTGCCTTATTCGTGTAATCACTGTTTTCTGCTAGAAGTCTGATATAGCTTAGCTTTTTTTAAAAAAAAAAGAACACATTCAATTTAATTACCACGAACAAGTCTGGCTGCTGTCACTGTTCACGAGCAGCACTAAATGTATTTTCCAGATGAAAGTACTCCAACAAAAAGTGGCTTATACGTTCAAGGGGAACTTTTTATTAGGTACAGCTTGCCTGTTCCAGGTTGGATCCTGTTTTGCCTTTTTTGTTTCATAGATTCAACAAGATGCTGGAAACATTTTCCATAGATTCTGGTCCATATTAACGTGATAACATCACATAATTGCTCCAGATTTGTTTTGTTTCGACATCTTAACAGGAAAAAAAGTAACTTGTCTTTCTACAAACCTGGTTTAAGGTTTTTCCCAGCACACATAAGCACATCGGTTCATGCACGCTAAAAGCAGCAAGCCTGTGTTATCATATTTGAAAGAAATTGAAATCAAATAAAACAGTCTTTCTTTCATTGCTGGTGATTATTGTTTGTTTTCGCTCTCAGTAGTTATTTAGTTAACATAGTTTTGTGAACCCACATGAACTATAGCCAAGGTGTTCATCATAAAGATAGAAGATTATTTATATGACACTTTTTGAGTTTTTGGACGATCTCTGCAACCAAATAAGGAGTTTTATGCACGTCTGATACCTGAGCTTTTCAAGTGATTTATTGACAATATCAAAGATTTAAAAAAACACCTTTCTTGAATTCTAGTTTAGTTATGATTCCTTGCAGTCTCAACATTGCAGGGAAACAAAATATGTAACAGTCAAAATGACTGTGACTGAACAGCAGGGGAACATAAATGGCAAACTGGATGTTTATGTTTGGTCTGCTGGCAGCCTAAAACACAGTATGATGATGTTTAGCGAGAGCAGACTTCCTGCTCCCCCTCAACTTTATCGTGGTCTTTATCAGCCTGATTTGTTTTTTCTGCTTTTTTAGGAGTGCATACTGTGCAGCTTCGGTAGCATCGCTCACAAACATCCTCACACCTAAACTGTTTGAAAACACAACCAACTGGATTCTCAGGTACTACAACCGACCACAGCACTCTGAGTAAATTATTAAAGAGCATTTTTGTCCTGCTTTTTTTACATAATCCAGTGTATGGGTTTTTTGTTTTTGTTTTTTAACTACATGGTTTACTGATTTCTAGCTGTCAGAACTGGGAGGGTGGTTTAAGTGGAGTACCGGGTTTGGAGGCACACGGCGGTTACACGTTCTGTGGTACAGCCGCCCTTGTCATCCTGGGCAAAGAACACATGCTGGATCTGAAAGCCTTGCTGGTGAGCACATCCTCCCTCCCCGCCTTTTCCTCTCTATTGTAACCTCAAATGCTCAGTCTGTGTCCCAACAGCAGAAAAAGATGCTATCATTGTCAGTCACAACAGGGGCTTTGTGCTAAAGTTTTATCGCTTTCAAAGTTGGGTGCTCAGTTCTGTGACGAAGCAAGCAGAAAATGTCATTAAAAATCAAATACAATGTTGCAACTCACAACAAAATTTCATCTTCTGAAAAATGTGGAGAAATCTCTATGTCAGTCTTTCCTTCTATTCGACAAACATTAATCTGATCCACTTATTGTTAAGCTTTTCTCATACTTACTATCTTTGTGATGATATTTACTGACTTTAATGCATCCACAGGCCTCTAATTCCCAAGTTAATCATTCACAAAAAGTGCCAAACGTCAGGTGCTGGTTTAGCTCAGTAGTTGAGCAGGCAAGCAGATAATGCAAGACCAAATGCAGCAGCCTGGGTTTGACTCTGAACAAAGGCCTTTTGTTGGGCATCTTTCCTGTCTCCTCTTTACTGAAAACTATCTAATAAAGGTGAGAAAAACCCAAAATTAGTCACTCAGGAACTGTCCTTGCATACAACTTTACACTACATGTTACTTTTATTGTGCACAATCGCATGTCGCAGTAATGCAAACCTCATCATGAAGTACTAAAAGGAAATAAGTATTCAGTGACTTCAAGCAACAAAATAACCACAGATTACATGAAGTGAGCGGGTCCCAAGTTAAAGAGTGAATGTTACTGCTGTTTGCTAAAAGAGGAGGCCTGAATTTATTGATGTCACCTAGGCAGAGCAGCCTAGAAATGTTCAGCTTTTAAAAAATTCCTTATTCTGATAGTTTGATTATAATGTTTGGTTTCTGTGATAAATTACTCATAATTTGTTTGAAGCAGTTTCCAGGAAAACTGCAACCTGTTCTTTCTTCACAGACTCGTTTAAACTGGCACAATTACAAACGCATTCGCCGAGTCCTTGTAGCTGTCCTCTTTACACAGGAGTCACTTAATAATGACCTGCATGTGAGCTGTTTAGGAGACATCTGTAAACTGGAGCTATGAAAAACACGGGTTACGCTCTTCCTGAATCTACTAAAACTGCTGATGTTCCTTTTATGACTTCTTTACGTTGTTTTCCTGCACCTTAATGTGCTTCCGTGTATTCAATCACTCTTTCTGTACTGTAGAATAAACATCTGTGCATGTAGTTACTCTCGGAGCGCTCTGGAGGTTTACATTAGTTTTTGTTTTGCAACTGTTGGGATGCTTTGTTTCTCCCCTCAGGGAAATCTCATTTCCCTTCTTCCTTAGTAGTAAAAGGTTGGGAACAGCTGCCCTTTAGCTTTGATGCAGGTCGAGCTTTTGAGTCATGCTCAGGGAAGCTGCAGTGGGGCAGATGCTCGTTGACACAAAGCTTGAGGTCATCCTGAGAAGATAAAATGATAAGGCTGTAACCAGAAGGCCAGTCTGCAGCAGTTTTTTATATTTTATTGAGCTTATAAAACACTTGATGTCATCATCCCTTAGCTTTTATTCAAATACTGTGTGATCACATTTGCATGTAACTGTTAAGTAAACCTGTTTCCACACCTGCGTGCACGCTGCTATAAAGTCCCTCCACCTTTAAACAACGTTAGTTATTTTCACCCAACACCCAGCTCAAGTGGCAGGTGAACAGAGCGCGCTCTCTAAGGTGTTGTGTGTCACTGTCCGTCCCTCAGAGACGCCCGGCATATGGCTCTGACTGAAGGCGGCGGGTTAGCAAAGGTTGTAAGTTGAAACCAGGTGGAGAATATCAAAAGCAGCAAGACTCGCTCGCTGCACAACTCGAGTCATAACCTAAAAATTGTATGTGAGAGAATGCATAACTCATTAACACTGAGATACATAGATAATTCACAATGAACAACTTTCATATTTACGTGGTGTCATTGTTTATTTTCACGGGGATCTATTAATGATCTTGTGATGATCATAGTCCAGATTCTCATTAGGAATTCATTAAATCCGTGAACAACCAGGCAAAAATACTAATTTTACCGCAAGCCGCGTTGTTTCTTTGCCTTGCATTTTTCTTCCTTTGGTAAAGGCGGCCACTACTCACATGATTAAGACATTTAAAACCTTTTGAAGGTGCACTAATTAAAATTTGCCTCTGTGGCACGCAAACACCCATTAGTTCCCTCATCCAAATTTGGATGACTACATATGTGGCCAGTCTCTAACCTTTAAAAGAGAGAGGTGGGGAGCTTGTTCATTCAGGTGACTCTCCTCCAGTATCTTTTGGGTGACTCTGAGGTGAGGTGAGGTGTTCCAACATGTCCTAAGGGGGGGAGGGGGCAGAGCAGACCCAGGACATGCTGGGGAGATTACATCTCTCAGCTGGAATGCCTTGGTGTCCATGCAGAAGAACTGGTAGAGTGGGTTGACTTTGTTTAGGCTGCTCCCCCAATAACCTAGCCATTGATCAGCAGCTTTTGTGTTACATGGCCTGCGTATTGTCACATTATTAGCTCTTTCGCCCTCGGACACTCACTAGGACTAACCCTTGTTTCTCTTTTCTTAACTGAGCAGTTTCTATTATATTTCAGGCCTGCTACCAGAACAAAATGACAGTTTTTTTGTGTGTGTGCACCAAGTTGAGAGCAAATCTGGTCCAAAGAGCACTTCAAATAAAAATGTGTTGCAGTTTAGTTTCATCTGGTGTAGAAACATGTAGAGGTACAAATGGAGGCTGGAAATGTTACAAGCGTCACTGCTTCTGTTACCTCTTGAAGGCTCTGGCTGCTGGGCTGGGTTCAGGACACACTCACTCTGTGAGCTTTGTAAGCACCTGCAAAGCCAGCGTGCTAACACAAAGTTCAATTTTGCGTTAGCTAGAGTGGATCGTTTCCTGGCCTGGGTGTACTTTGTGCTTCACTGTTACGTTCTTGTCCTTTTGTGCAATAAAAATGACAGTTATGTAATCTCCACTCCTCAAAAAAGTGCAGGCTGCTCAACTATTATTTTCTGCTCCATCAACATGAACGCCAGCTGCTTGTAGCACAAGTGCACAGAAAAGGGGACACATCATGATGTTCTTTTTCTTAGTCTGCTCTTGCTGGTTATTAAAGAACACAAATGATATTCCTACAAATTCCTTAACTTATGCAATGCACATCATAAATCAAATACATTGTGATAATTTGATGCTCTATTTAAACAGCAGAATTTTCAGAGCCGTTTTAACGCTCTCCACCACTGCAGCAAATCAAAGTTCAATATTTGTAGCCAACCAAAAGCCTTTTTTTTTTTTTTTTTTTTTTTTTTTTTTGTTTGTTAAATCTCAGCCCCCAGATGCAGTGAAATTAAAGCTAAAGCAGTAGCATGTTTGAAGCATCTATGATACCCTGTGACTTAATGAGGAATTATGTGAAAAATAAATAACAGAAAATCTGAATTGAAGGAAATTTGCATTGAAAAAAAAAAAATAGTCCAAAATACTTAAAGGCTAAAATTAGCTGTTATACGCCATGTTTGAATACTGATTGGGACTCTTACAGTGTATACCTTTTTGTCAACTGAAACACTCGCTCTTTGTTGTCTAATGTGGCAAAAATTGGGCTTGTGCACAAAACACACATACTCACTATCAAATTTAGGTGGATACTCTAACGTTAATTTACTGATCACCGGTGCACATATCACCGTCTGTGTTGTGAGATAAAATGCAATAATTTTCCATACAGCTTAATAAAGTTTAATATGAGACATTAAATAACTTCAAATACTTCTTTCCCACGTTTGCTTCGTAGCAACTGATGTGCAGTAGTTTAATACACATTGATTAACCCCCCCCCACCCCTTCTTCCAGAGTGGAGCTGGTATTAACTCCAATATCCCATAATTATTCAGTCCTATTGGACTGGATTGTACCAGTTGGCAATTTCCATGGCAGCAGTTTTCTAAATCGTTCCTATTCTGAAAAATATCAGGTCCCGTCTGGTCCGCTCCTGCCTCCTGTCTCGTCTTACCCTGTGAGGTTTTCAGCTGTTGGTATACATGCGATTCCACTCAGAGCTAAAGGGACACAAACACATGCAGTACATGCTTTGTTTGTTAATTCAGTGTATTTAAATGTGTGTTTGTCACCTTTCCTCCTCAGCGTTGGGTGGTCAGCAGGCAGATGCGATTTGAAGGAGGTTTCCAAGGCCGCTGCAATAAACTAGTGGACGGCTGCTACTCTTTCTGGCAAGCTGGACTCCTGCCTTTACTCCACAGAGCCTTATACAAAGAAGGTGCCTTTACATTTTGACCCTAAACTCTTAAAACAGTTCGAAATTGAAAGGTCTCATCACCGTAGCATCAAGCGGCACGAGGAAAACCAATTTAGCAAAGCGTGATTTTTTTGGTCAGAATTATTTGAAATGATAATATCAGCAAGTCTCCACTGACTTCAGCTGATCTGAATGAATGTCAGTGCAACAAAGATGGAATATTTTTCCAGTTTTAGTAGATTTTCACCCAAAACTCTTTGAATAGTGAGTGATAGATTTATCAGTGTCAAAATCTTAAGGTTTGTCGTGAAGCAGTCCTTCATTCTAAAATGTAAATCAGAAAAGTAGAGAATATGTGGTTAGGAGGTCATTTTTCTTTAGATTTTGACTATAATTTGTGTTGTTATTCTGTGGGGGGTTTTAAAATGTTAAAACTGGAAATAGCCAGGTGTTCACATTTTCATGTTGAAAATGAGGTCTGAATTTTCTGTGGGATCATCCTGGGTTTTTTTTTTTTTTTGTTGGTTTTTTTTCCCCTCTTGTGACTGACCTGTGTGTTTGCTCAGGAGAGTCAGAGCTGAGTCAGCAGCGGTGGATGTTTGAGCAGCAGGCCTTGCAGGAGTACATCCTCCTGTGCTGTCAGAACCCAACAGGAGGCCTTCTGGATAAGCCTGGCAAGTCAGTACCACACCATCTGAGCGCACACACACACTACATATTTGTACAGCTTTACTCATGCGTAGCGTTTTTACATCACTGCCCTGTTTTATTGTCTTGGTATGTCCAGGTCCAGAGATTTTTACCACACGTGTTACTGCCTCAGCGGCCTCTCCATAGCACAGCACTTTGGGAACATGGACAACCATTACGAGGTGATCCTCGGCAAGGAGGAGAATAGATTGGTGAGAATGAAAGATATGCATTATATGAAACTTTGACAAATGTTGGGTGTAATAAATATTTTACATAGAGGACATGTTACTTGTTGGGGAGTGGAGTCAGAAGCTGGTCTTTACATTCAGTTAAAACATGTCATCCTAAATGAGCTGTTCTACAGTTCTAACTCTACCTTCCTGTTTCACTCAGAGTTAGATTAGATAATCAGTGCACACTCATATCTGTCTGACCCGCCTTGGCTTTCTGAATAACTCTGTGAGGTCTCAGTCATCATTAGTGAAGACCCTGAAGGGGATGGTTGAGAAACACACGGATGTACGTTGCTCTTGCTAAGAGCTTTGCATCCATCGTTATTTGGCGGTCATCCTAGAACAAGAATTACCCGAATGCCATCCCTTCCCCTGTTCCTTGACTTGTAAGCACCGACCGCATATATGAGAGCAGGTAAACGTATAGCAAATCAGTCTGCAAGAGTGGGAGCTACACTCTTGGATACTGTCCAGGACTGGAAGATGCAGGCTGACTTGGATCAGAAGCTCAGTTTTCCACCAGAGATCACAGCACCTGCTCGTAGGCCGGGCCAAATCTCGTGGAACAAACTGTACCATTAAAGAATGCAGTGGGTGAAGCGCACTAACAGAAAAAGCTGAAATAGAATGAAATAGCAGCTGAAGCTGAAGAGAGCAACGAATGTACAAGCTGCTCCCTTTAGAGTTGGGATGCAGGGCATTTGTAGTGACATCAACAACAAGGCTCCCAAAGAGCACAGAGGTTTGAGAACAGGCTTTCTGATAAGTCATCAATTCACTGTCAGTTTGGAAAACGGACTCAAGTGGGACCGCAGGATGTCCAGCATAAGTGGTAAAAGCAGAGCAGCCATGAGAAACCGCATGTGGAGCTAGTGCATAATAATGCCTCAGCAGATGAGTCCGTGCGATCATAAACCGCTGGGCTTGCAGGCGTCTGCACAAACCCTCCTGTTCACCGTTTGATCTCAAGTTTTCTGTCATTCAGACTGTAGCAGACCCACTGACAGGACACTGTGGAACATGTTTGACAGAAACTCATATTAAAGCATTCACAGGTTTTACAGAAAAGGTGCTTTTCCAAAGGCTGTTATGTTAGGGCGGAGTCCTCACCGAGTTACACTAATGAACTCCTGAGCAGTTTAAAGAGATTAACATTACTGTTAATTGTTTCAAGTCTGAAATGCTAGCTAACGACATATGTAGATTTTTGATGGCATTATTCATTCCTAAAGGTCTGTGTCAGTCTCGGCTGAAAACTCTGCATTAAATCAGGTGGTTTCATTTAAAATAAAACAATGTTTTAGGACCTTTTTGCATCAAAAACTGAAATACCAACAATAGAGCTCAAATATTATGTATGCATACAGGTTTTTATATCATGTCACGCAGTTGCAAACACAAGCGGCTCTTCATGAGTAGATGAGAACTAACTGTGCACAGTGACACGGCTGCTTGCAGAGATAATCGCTCATACGGGAAACTGCTTAAGAAGGTTGGCAATTTTTATTTTTATTTTTTATAACCAGGACATGATTTCTGCACTACATTTTATATGTATTTTATTTTATTTTATTTTTTCTTTTTGGGCAGTTTTTGGTTTATAATCCCATTATTTTCAAGAGAAGTTGCACATTTTTCTGCAGCCAGTATCTCTAAAACTGGGAAACTTAGCTTAAATAGCTAAAGCAAGAATATTTAAGTTTAACAGTTTAACTGTCTCTTTAATGGTAACTGCTGCTTCCTTTTTTTCTTGCTTTTTGCACCCTTTCATTTCATCACCATGCAGTAAATAATTAAAGTACTGGTTTTCTTTTATCAGCCATGGTTTAATCTGCACGCACCTGCAAGAAGAGTCAAAAACGCTTCAACGCTGTTCCCGTGCTGACTATTGAGTGCAGTGCAGTCAGGTTTAATATGAGCGAGCTATAAAATGAGAAGCTCCGAAAGATGCTCTACAATAAGTGGGGTTTATAAAAAAGAAAAAAAAATTGAAGCTACTGAAATGACACGTGTGGTTGCACGTAAAGGCCGCGGCAGTTGGTTTTGGTTTTGTTTTCCTGTTTGCTGTTGCATTACTGGCACTGACAGCTGTTTACAGTAAGTCTTCCCCCTGCACATGAATATGCATATCGGCTCGTAGGTTAAAATAGCAGCCAGGTTCAACCTGTATCCCTAAAGTGCCCGAGCTATGGTGTTTTCAGCTCAGAGTGTAGTGGGTTTCTTTGTGGTGTGCAATTCTCAGATAAATCAATAAAACAGTCTCGGTGGATGGTGGCAGCTTCCTGTGATGAAAATGTTAAAACGGCATCATAATAGTGAAACTGCAGTTCCACCCACATCAGTGCTGCAGCTAATGGGATATAATAAGAAAAAAAATACATACTGCGACAAACGAAATATCTCGCAAATCTTTTTTTTTCTTCTTCTTCTGACCAATTAGGCACCAACTCATCCAGTTTACAACATCTGTCCAGAGAAGGTGGCTCAGGCCCTGCAGCACTTTCTCCGGATGCCGGTTCCCGAGGTCAGCAGGCAGCCGGGAGGCTCCGGTGAAGACAGACCGTCAGATGCTGCTGCTGCCTCCTCATCAGCTGACCTTCAGTCCTAGTTGGTCCTCAGCAGTAACGTCACTGTGCGTTTTTAAAAAAACAAAATAACAAAAATCAGCCAACTCTGGGGATCGCCCCTGAGCCGGGAAGCTGTTGTCAGGTTTTTTGTGGACAAGCGGGATAGTTGACCCTCGCTGCAGACCAGTGCTGAATTTTGCCCCAAATAAAGGTCAACGGTTTTGCAAGGGCAGCCTCACATTCAGTTGAATATGTTTTATTTTTCTTTCTTTTCTTTTTCTTTTTTTTTGCTTGCATTGTCTGTTTTCATTCTCTGAAATAAAGGTGGAACTTTATAAGGTTTCAGTAGGTTAATAAAACTTGTTAGAGCTTTTCTCATGATGGTGTTAGGGTGCTGAGGGTCGGTCAGGTGTTTTTTCTGGGTTTGTATGTTATACACATATTATATTCACTGGCCAGTTCATTAGGTACACCAGTTCCACTGCTTTTGTAAAGCAACCAACAATAGGGCAGCAACTTGGTGTATTTACACACACAGGCATGGTCAAAACAACCTCCTGAAATTCAAACTGTGCTTTTTTTTTTTTTTTTTTATGCCACATACTATTCTGTCTATCCCTTTGTGACCACACTTGTATGGTGTATCTACTGTGTCACACAGCCGAAATCATCCCGAACTGGTTTCGTGAATGTAACGAGTTCACTGTACTCAAATGGCATCCGCAGAGCTCAATCCAGCAGAGCACCTTTGGGATGTGTTTGAACAAGCGATTTGCATCGTAGATGTGCGCCCAACCAATGTGCAGCACCTGTTTGATGCTATCATGTCAACATGGGCAAGAGTCACATGTCAGATGTTTCCAGCAACTTGTTAGAGGAGGATCTAACTTGGTACTAGTGTACTTAACAAAGTGGCTGGCGAGTGTATAATCACACTCGGTGTAATTTCCCTTTAACTTGAAGCTCAGCAAAACAGGATGCAGTAGATCCTCACCAGGTGTTTGTGTTGCCAAATTAAAAGGTAGCAAACTGTGTCGAGTCCATGATTACCTATGATTACAGGACAAATGGGGACAAAGTACTAAGACAGCTACTTAACTCTTTCCCCCATAAAGATCACATTTTATGACCTCCTTTGTACCCTTAATGATGACTTGACACCTCAGTGTGTAACAATAAAGATGCAGTTTGATGACCATTAGGATATTTTCCAGGTTTTCAGATGACAGCTAGATGATGCAGACCCAGTCATTTTGTCCTATAAGCAGGCCTGAAGTATGAAAGACGCTCAGTTCAGGGAAGAGCATCAAGGGTTACTGCTAGTAGGCTTTCAAAAGGGTAAAGCGTTATTGTAGATCTTAAAAGGTTTACGTTTGAGGTCATTTTAGACTTTACAAAAGACAGAATAAATCTATACAAAATCAGATTTAGTTTTTCTCATCTCAGTAGTCGCACCCTCCTATTTTAGAAACTGGAGTTTTTGGACATTTGCCAAATGATTTATTGCATCAGCTTTATGAAGGCAGCGTGTCTAGGCTCACTCCATGCAAACATGTTATTTACAGTAATGGGAATGGCAGTTACAGGTGGATACTGGGGAAGGGAGACTCGGCGCTTGAATAGGTCATCAAATTGGTACATGTGTGCAACTCAGGGCAAAGAACATGACATATTAAAGCAATTAAAATATTTCAGATGCTTGTAGACTTTTCTAAAATCCAGGGAGTGGTTAAACCAGAGAGCAGGAAACACACACAAAAGTATCCTCTAAATAAGAAGGGAATGACCGTGAACAGACAGAGTAGGCTGGGGTTGGCCGTTGCTCAGCCACCTGGTTAAAAAACTACTCTCGTGTAAAAATGGGAAATTATAACGCATCAGGTAGACAAACAAAACCAGAAAAACCTGACTTCACTACACCTGCACAATAAATCAGTTAAATTCAGTTTCAGTCTTTAATGTTCCCACGTACAGCTTCGTTAAGCCGCCGCCACACATTTTTTCGATCACGCCATGTGGCTGCATTGTTCAGTTCAATTGCACATTTTCAGACTTCTAGAAACTGTTAACGGCGAAATGCATTTTAAAATTTGAAAAACAAAACATGGAAACCATAAGGATGATGACACAGGTCATTAATGACCAAATAAGATTTCATCTATGATGGGTATTTCCATTTCCAGTTTGGTCTTAAATTTGATTTAGAGGCATAGCTTTGGGCCAACAAGTGAATCCCAAAGAGCTGGAAATGTGCCGTATATGTGTGCAGTGAGTCCTTAAAAAAATTGAGGAAATTCCACAGGTGGAGGAGGAAAGAAGTTCCAAGGCTCTTTCTTTTCAGTTGAAAATTTCAAATGTTTTTATTCTTATGGCACTGTCATGTTTAACTTAAAAAACAAAAACCTTCCAACATATTTTGGCACACAAGCCTTCATCAGGGGAGTCAGTAGATCAATTCTGGGTCCCCGTGTATGAATTATTGTAGATTTCTTTAACATTTTGTGCAAATTTTTTTGAAAAGAAAAGCCTTTGAGTTTTTCGATGTTTAGTGCCTCAAATAGCAGCTAAACAGTTGAAATTTAGCATTTCAGTTGATCAATCTACTGTTTGATAAGGTCTCGTCATAAATGGTCTCATTGGAAAGGCAGCTGTCAAGAAGCCATTCTTAAAAAAAAGAAAAAAGAAATTGAGCAGAGTCCAATATTTTAGCACTTTCACACGCCGAAGGAAATGCTGATCAGTGACCACAGACAGACAGCTAAAGGATAAAATAGTTTATTTTATAGTCTCATAGTAAAGGTAGGCCTCAACTTGCAAGACAATTGTTGGCAGTATGTACAACATACTTGTAATTTCCATGGAATGGAACTGGACAAAGACCTACTACACTAATAATATCCTTCTAAATAGAAATTAAATGGAAACAATATACATACACACACATTTCCTAGACACGAAAATGCTTCCTTTTTTTTTTTTTTCCTTGGAGGGGGGGGGGATTCAGCAACATTGATTTTTACTGTGTAAAGCACAACACACTGACATGGACTTCTTTTGCTTCCCTGTACTGCAGGAGACGGGGGCTACTTTTTCAGATTCAAAACCTAGTTCATAACCTTGAAGAAAACTACATGTGACAAAATCAGCATCATCTCATGACTCGTGTGATCACTAAAGAAATGCATAACATACTGTTTGAACTTGAAAACATCCAATTAATGCTTTTTTGAAATATATAAAATGAGATGCCTAATGTATTCAGCCACCTAAAGTCATCCACTACTTCAAGCTAAAGGACAAAATACGATATAAGTTCAGGAATATTCTCCTTCAAAACATCAATTTCAACAGAACAGGTTTCTCTCTCTCTTTTCTTTTTTTAATCATCTTGTGTTGACAAGTGTGTGCTGCAGGAAACGTCTGCAATCCAGTGGGGCTGAGGTGGGTTATCACTTTTAACATTTGCTCCGAGCATCTTCACATTCTTTACTGGAAAAAAAAAAAAGAAAGCTACAAATGTTTTATTCATTTTTAAAAAGGTAAATCTTTCCAGAACATTTTTTTTTATCTAGGTGTGTGTGTAAATTCTAAACAACAAAAACAAAAAAAATACATAACATAGCAGTGCTTGAAAGAGTACACCTGGCTCATCCTTCCTCCCAAAGGAAAAAAAAGATAACTTGGGGGAGGAGGAAGAGCTTTACTGAGGGTACACACACACACAAAAGAGCATCGAGTCCTTACATAGCCAAGCTGCCTCTTTTTAGGATTTGGATTGATGTTGCTAAAGAAGGGGAGGATACCAATGATGGAGAACAAAAATCAACAGAGAAAGAGGGGTGGAGGAGGAGGGGAACCTGAAGCTCTCTAGGTGGATTGAAGCAGTTGTCTTTCACCCTGCTTACAACCTCTCTCCCGTGGGTGGAGACTGGCTGGAGAGAGACGATTGTGGCGGCTGTTGTGAGGAGATTTGATGGCGACGAGTCTCCAGTGCGAGCCCACCCAGAGACGGAGGAGAGAGGATGACGAGGGAGGCCGAGGTGGTCGTTGGCATGAAGGTAGGAGAGGTCGGTGAGCCTCGAGAGCTTTGAAGGCCGTCTCCCCTCTCGCCCTCCGCTGTGCTCTGCTGCCTCGACCGCACCTATTTTTTTTCCTTTTTTAATTTTTTCATTTTAAGACGCTCGGCTCTCTAGCTGGCCTCCACGCGCACCTTCTTCCTGGTGGGTGGCTCTTCTGCCTCCGACTCCGAGCTGGAGTCGGAGCCGCCGTCGAAAGCCGACACGGCGCTGCCTTTGGGGTTGGTGTACAGGCTGCTGTCAGACGAGGAATAGTTGGCCTGGAGCTGAGCTGAGCCCTTCACTTTCTCCAGAGCGCGGACTGCGTGGACACAAAGGAACAGAGAACTCAAATTTACTGAAGAAACGATTGGTCTGAGGAAACACTGCTGATCATAATTCTCTGCTTTTATAAGCTGGACAGAAACCTGATTAGGATGCATTCAAAGCACTAACAGATTACTTTCAGCGCGAGATCTTGAAGTAATTAAACAGATTTCAAACAGTCAAACTTAAGAGTGAATCTGAATCCTGGGGTCAGAATCGCCCCAGCAAAGATACCAATCTGGATGGCATTAGAAATTGTGAAGGAGGGCATTTACTTCGGACTCTTACCTGCAGTTTCATGAGTTTAACAACTTCTCTTATTGGCAAATAGCTCTCCCGTGGCTATTCATACTACACCAAAGTAAAAAAGTAGTAAATCAACTATTAAATGACAAAAAAGTTACAGCACAAAATTCTGTAGTTAAACTTCTTTAGACCGACAGAAAGGGCAGCTTCTTTGGGCCGGCCCACTCAACATTAAATTGGGTTGTTTGTGGCCCACGATGTCACATGAGCTCAATCAAACTGCTTCAAAGCCTGAAACTGGACTGTTTATTGAGCCTTCTAACAAACAAACAAAAAAAACCCTTAATTTTACATATATTATCTTATTTCTATCAGTTTTGCTACAGCTGGCATTTTTGTGCAATCTAATGCTTAAAAGGGGGGAAGGGAAAAAATCAGAGTGATGACGCAGAGGTCTCACAAAATTTTAGCCTCCTGAGACCTTGCATCCTTATGTGGGAACACTGCACTCAGGATTTTCTGTATCTTACACTTAACTCTGCTCAATGAAGCGTATTATACTTTGTTAAAAGATGGTGACTTATTGTATTATAGTGTAAAATAAAGCAAATGCAACCATTTTCGGCTCAGTTATCAGGAGGGTTTAAGACTTTAAGAAACAAACGTGATTCATATACATATGGACAACATCCTCATTTTGCACAAGAGTGTATTATTGCACCATGTCTAAGCTACACCTTTCATTGAGTTTTGGAGGATTTTAGGTACATCAGAGAGCAGAACATGATGGTCCAAATTTGCTCAAGGTCTAAACAATGACAATATTTAGACCTTTGTCTCTCCAAAGTCTCTGAGAAAGCTTCCTGTGCTCAACAGTTAAAACCATTTTTGTGTCTTGGATTCTCCAGTAATGCTTGGTACGAAATGCACATTTGTGGGTCCTTTTGCTTTTTATGTCGAAAATCAATCTTGTTTCCATCATTCTGAGCTTTGCCAGGTTTGTCTAATCCTTCACTCTGGTTTTAGTAACCACCATCTTCGTTTACATGACTGTTATGAGCTTACTGAAGAAAGCCGATTGTAACCTGGTTACTGAGGAGCGTGGAAATATTAGCCTTAGAGCAACCTCGGCCCTGGACGTAAAAATAGACAAGCACATCTCATACATAAACTTTAGAAACATGAGGGAGAGACGTTAGAGGGGCCATTCTCTTTTAGGTGATTACATGGAGGTAACAAGGAGGCATGTTATTAAACGCTCAAACATAATGATAAAATGTTGTATTTCCCCCATGTAGTTGCAGATGATCCTATAGTAAATTTAGAACAGAAAAGGGGGCAGACTTGTTCTTTTTCTTTAAAAAAAAAAATCTGTTTATGCGTAAAGAGCAGTGTGTTCTAAAACTATTCACACACACACTCCTTTATCGCCAAAACATTCAAACAAACATTTATTGTTCGGCCGTCCACGCTTGCACATATCAGGTGGAAAACCTCACAGCCGACCCAAACCAGCATTAATCAGCCCGCCTCTCCCCGATAAGAAGTGTTACCTTGTTGCTCAAGCAGTGCGTTCTGCCTCTTCAGGTCGTCAATGTCCTGCTGGTGTGTGTGGTTTTTCCGCCTCATGTACTGAATGTACTCTGTGGCTTTGTCTAGGATTTGAGCTCGAGACGCCTGTTTGGTAGACTGCTGTTAGTGACACATGCAAAAATTGAAGCAATGACGCAAGTATACAGAGTCTTTATCACATTTCTAACACAGTAACTCTAACCCCTGCCATGATGCTACGCAGACTGGCCCCAGAGAGCAGCACACTGCAGACTCAAACCACTGCAGGACACTACAGGGTATCTGAGACAGCAGTGCATTTCTCTACCTAGCTTGCCTTCTTTTAACCCCCTGAAATCTGCTAGCACTTCAGTCTGACATGCATAAGCTTTGTCATACCCCTGACAAGTTACGGTCAGAGGCCTCTCCTCGATTACAGCAGACAACAAACACTGCAGCAGCAACCAGCTCAGATTACAGCTTTGCCATCAAGCCTACCTGGTGTCTGTCAGCTACTTGACCTGTACAAATTATGGCTGGGTATCACTGATTTAAAAAAAATCATTTAAAGGCTCCAACTTACCTTCTGTTTAAGAAAAACAAGTCTAATTTAAATTAAAGTGACAGTGACAGCAAGAGGTGTCCACCATAGAGAATGCGATACAATCCCCCAAAGTTGCCTGCAGGTTTTTCTTGTGCAAACACTCGCTAACCAGTAGCTCAGGACAACTGGAGAAAGTGCAACACTCACTGGAAATGAGAACGCTTCCCTTAAAAGTAAAAGCTGTGCTGCAGAACTGAAGCAAACATGATTTTCATTGAATGCCAATGATCTGTTTCCTGCTTGTGTCACAACAGCTCGGAGAGTAGCTGGACCATATTTGTAGACAACTCCATCACTTCCTTTCAAACAACCGCAGCAATATGCTAGCGATCAAAGCAATCACAAGGCCAAATGGTCAGGGAACAACCTAGCAACAGGTGAGTCACTGGCCGGTCTGTAGGCCTGCGTGCCTGTGTCTTTAGCAATTATTTTCCTAGCAACTGCAATCAAACCTCCGGCAACCAGTTGGGGATTATGTATCCTTCACAACAGGCAGTTACCAGGTGGTCACTGACCACTCTAAGCCCAAGGCCTTATTCAGTTGATCTTTTATTGCCACACATCCAAAATTGGCAATAAGTTAATTTCACATGGCTAGCAATGGCACGTTTACAAAACTTCAATTAAGGTCATGCGTTGCAAAGAACACGCCACTGGAAATAAATTTAAGTATATTTGGGATTTAAGCTTCATTTAACCGTCTATACTGAGGCCACTATGTAGTTTATTCGAGTTGGCGTATCTGCACTGCAATTTTGCCACTCGAATAGCACTTGTGAGTGGAACTTCTCTCTTCAAGTTGAGCTGCTCTCTTCCCGTCAGTTTGGCAGATAGAGGCACAAGAAGTGCTCGTCAGAAATGCACAGATGGAAACGGCACCAATCGCAGTCATTGCGCAATGCAATGAAATGCAGTTACCTTTGTAGGGCGATGCATGTCTGGTCACGAGGTTTCATAGGATTTTGCAGTTACAACGTACCCACAGCATAAATTTAATGCAAACATTTAAACTCTACATTACTCTCATTGATAAAGGTAAGCCAAGTAGTATGGATGGATAAATATATGTGGACATTTTCCTCTGCCTCAGAAGGTTAACACTGCTAACTGGACCTTCACCCCATCCACAGATGTGTTGCTGCCAGAGGAGGCAAAAAATGTCCATCAGATATATCCTACAGATGATATGGATGTCTCCAACTACTAATTTCATAACCGCTTTAATGCCTTTGCAGGTGAAACACTGCGTTAAAGGGGATACGAGTTGATTTCAGCTCCTTACCCTGCAACAAAACACATTTGGGCAGAAACACAACCCAAATATCTCCAAGTCTGATGGCAGTAAAGCTGCTCTTGGTTAGCGCTTTAGCAGCTCTACTGCTCACCCCAAGAAACTCAGAAGGCTTTAAACCTTACTTCACCTCAAAGGCAGAAGCGGACTGACATTTAAGGAACAGACGTGTTTCTTCTTTCCCAAAAAGCAGTTAATCAATGGAAAATTATTATTTAGACTGAGGATCAAGACTAACAGTCAGGAAACAATAAGTGTGGCACCACCAGCCTTCCTTCCTTCTAGATTATAGGCTCAACATGCTTGCACTGAATGCACTTTCCAACGCTCAACTATTTAACACGTCCACATATTCTAAAGCAGCCAACATACTAGTGTTCATTATCTTGATCAAAACACTGCTTGAAAGAATTTTCCAAGATGCAATCTATCACATTTTTTACTCTGCTTGTTTACGACATACATTACGGCCATTAGTGCAGGGGAAGGGGAGCTGTTGGGTAAGAAAAAAACCAAACACTACTCAAGCCAAAATACCAACAAAAAACAGAAAAAAGATCAGAATTACAGTCAAAACACTGCAATCTTCTGTTTAACACTAGAAGGCCAGAACCACTAGGAAGGTGAAAAAGATGCTTAATCATTAAAAGGGTTTGTTTATTTTGTAATTCGTTCCATATTTAAAGAGTTAAGCCTTCTGGTTAATCTGCCTGTTTATGATCAGTGATATGCCATAAACAGCGGTCCCCAACCTTTTTTGCGCCACGGACCGGTTTATGCCCGACAATATTTTCACGGACCGGCCTTTAAGGTGTCGCGGATAAATACAACAAAATAAAACTAGTACCGGTACCGAAAAAAAAGAAGATTTATTCATAACACATGTGAAAAGACCCAGGAAAACCGAGTTAACGATAAAAACAATAACAAAATAACGCTGAAAACCGATAAAAACCTTGAAAATCATACATTTCACACCTGAGCCTCAACTCTCGCGGCCCAGTACCAAACGACACACGGACCGGTACCGGTCCGAGGCCCGGGGGTTGGGGACCGCTGCCATAAACAGCCTCATAACCATTTATGCTAGTGATCGAGCCACACTCATCTCAAAGAAGGTTCACAACTCCCAATCCGTAACTGAACAGGGGAAGTCCATATTCCTATTTTTTACGTTAATGCAAGTTTAAGGTCTAAAAATTGGCAAAATGTTTATTATTGGGAACTGTGACCAAAGACTGTGAACCTGCCCAAACCACAACAGACTGCCACTTGGTAATCTTTGAAACACAGACTCAGAACCACAAAAGTACACTGATTTGATACCCAGCCATAACTTGTTTTGTTGTTTTAATCGATAGCTAAACAGCCATATCCATGTGGTGATTCGGACTGAGATAAATATAGCCGAGCATCTTCTCAGGCCATTTTGCACTGTGTGTTTCCCGAACTGAAATAAAACCCTTGTGCAGCCAGTTGCTGAACCCACTCTAAAAATTCTCAACGTCAATGATGTCAAAACAGGAAGAGAGCAACAAAATGTCCTCATAATAACTTCCCAATGCTGCTCCAAGTACTTAGACTGCATCACTGCCTTCCTGTTGCCAGTCTGCACCCTTCTACCATTTACCCTCCACTAATCAGCTGCCCAATCAATGCCCTCCACATGAAGCAACAAGACATCTGCATCTCTGAACATCTACATGCTGTTTTCTAAACATCATAAACAGTAAAATTCACATTTTAGCATAGACATGACACAATAACAATTCATTCAAATTCAAATATTTTTCATACATGAGTGTGTAGTTGGCATTTGTGTGGTAGGCAGACTTACAGGCTGAGTGTTACCAACCTTTTCTCCCTGCAGGGAGGGTACCGAGTCCCGGAGGCTGTGAAAGCTGTCTTTGATGTGGTCCCTACGCTTGCGCTCCAGCGCATTGTGGTGTGCCCGTTTGTCTGCCTGCAATGACAAGAGTCACAGGGCCTTGAGCCAGGCAGCAGAGCAGCGTGGGTAGAGGGACAGCGGGTGTCCAGCCGTCCCAGTCAAACGTTCACAAGCCACTCTGCTGCCAAGTCGCACTCTGCAGTAAAACACTGCTTTGTGCTTTTAATTCAGTGCAGCCATCATTATTATTAACCAACCATTACAGAGGAGGAGGACTCATTTAAGATGTAGTTAATATTCCCAGTAAGGCATCAAAATGAGTTTGTCTTCAATCTATAATAAAACACTGAGAATGCTAGTCACACATTTTTAAGGCCATCTTTAAACTGCTCAACAGCCTCAACCTGTAAAAATTCATTTTACTATTAAAGATGTAAATCCTTTCCTTTTCACTAACTTCAAAATTTGTGAAACATAACCCTCCTTTCTTCTTTTTTAATATCAACACACTTATCTTGTCATTTTAAAGAAATTCATATTAAAACAGGGACTGCAGTTCACTGAAACTCATGCAAATATTATCGCTCTGTAATCCACAAGATAAAAGGTTTAACCTCACAGTCCTCAACGGATTTCAATATCAGCAGCCGATATGACAGATTCTACATAGAAGGCCAGATCTTAGTGTAGACCGTCATTACTCTGATATTTTACCCAAATTTAAATATGACCAAAGGTGAGAAAACTTTTCTTTTTAACTAAACATAAGGAAGATATAACATATTTAAACACAAAATGCTTAAATTTATTAGACCAATAGTCATAAAAACAATCAAGCTAATATTTTAGAAATAATCAAAAACTTGTTTAAATCTAAAAAAATTATATTGGTATTTATTAGACAAACTGCATTTGTGTTTTTTAATACCTGCATTTATGCCGGCACACTGTACTCATCTGAGATTAAGAACATCAGTCAACCATAGAAATCTAAATAAATAACTTTAAATTTTGCAAATTAAAGAGCATAAAGTGCATATTGGTGGATTAACAATCACCAATAGTGTTAATCTAGTGTGGCATAAACCTTACATTGGATAGTGGTCTAATAAATTTGCCAAGCACTGTAGATGCATTATTACATCTTAACATGCTAACAATGAAATGCTACTTCCAGCTCCCTCTTCATTCGCTGCAAAACTCTATTGTCTAAAATAGACCAAAATACGGAGAAATCTCTAAATTTGAACATGAAAACTAGTCACTGCAACCATGATGACAAATAATAGTGTCAGCTAACTCCCTGATGAGAAAATAAACAGTTCAGCCGTCATGAACAGAAGTTGTTTTGCTCTCCAACCTTTATGGGGTTCGGCTTTTCACCGTAAATTTGAGGTTAATTTTAGGCTGCTGTATGAACTAAAATACAACATTTTTCATGTCTTTTGTCAAATCAAATAACTAGCTTAACTATAACAACCCAACACTATTAACAAACACCAACTAAAAACAGGCACATAACTAGCTGCTAATTCAAAACCACACATCTGAACTGCAATTAAACTCGAGGCATAAAACAGTTGCCATTAGCACATGACCAGAGCACTGATCAGAATGTAGTTCGGCCTGTTTTTAGGCCAAACAATTACAGCCTCCAATCAAATCTGACTCCTGACTAATCCATGCTGTCACCAGGCTGAGCCCAACACCCAATAAGAGCCTCCAAAATCATCTGTACATCCACCATCACACAGCTTCAGCAAAGCACGAGATGTGACTAAAATATTAGCAATGAAAACAGAACAATATTTGTGGTCACGCCACAGTTTCAGGCAAAGAGAAGAGGAGACAGAAGTCAGGTGACCTTGTGTCATCTGACTCATTTTGTCCATGGATTACAACAAAAGCCAAAGTGGCCACGAGTGAGACGAAGAGCAGGTTAAGACAAGTCTTTTGCTGTGATCTCGGTGGGTGTAAAGCGTGACTCAAGTAATACTTTAAGCAAGTAAACATCCTGCTGAAGGTCTTAGCAAGAAGATAAATGCTGCAGAGCATGAACACATCCTAGACACCCTGAGTGTCACTGAAACTTTAATTAAAAAAAAAACCCCACATATATACCCTTAAAGCTACCCACAATGCATATCATGTGACTCAGTGGCAGCTGCTCCTACAGTGTGTTGCATAAAACAGACCAACCAGAAAGGAGAAAAAAACCACCAGGACCATGTGCCTCATTGTGCCAAGCACTCCCTCCATTAATCCTTGCATGAACAAACATGACTGCTATTGATGGCATGTGCAATTACCAGTCTGGTGGCTGTATCTATGAATGCTTCAGCGACGAGACAATAGATACAGAAAGTGCACGTGGTTGACTTTCTCGTTCAACGGCAATGAGGGGAAGACTATTATGTTCAGTATATTAACAGGAGTAAAGCCCAGAGTATGTTAGCATTCATTTATTATAGAATTCCTGCTTGTTAAAAGCAAGTGGTGACTTACAGACAAGCTATTTAAAACACTGGAACTGCTTTAAATACAGTTACCAATCAACGCTGGCCATTAGGTTTACTTTCCCTTTTGTAAATGTACAGTTTATTTGGCTAAACTCAGAGCTGGACGATAAAAACGACAAAAGAAATGCCCATGAATAAAGTTTTGCTCAATATAAATATGAGATATGGTCACCATAAAGCTGACAAACCTTATTCCAGCATGTTTTGACAGATAAGACAAAAGACCAATGATAATGAGAACACAGAGCCACGTCAGCATAGGCTGACATAGGAGGTGTAGCCAGTAGCACCACATATGCTAGTGTTTGGGCTACAGCAGTACACGTGAGTGTGACTGAGATAAAACAAAATAAAAAGTTTAACGACGACTCGCGGCACAAGACTCAAGCTACGAGGACTTTGCTGAATGGAAGCGTCCGATAACAAGACACGATGCCAGTAAGCACAGTCGATAATGTTGAATTAAAGGAACTGACCATTAACATTTCTCGTACTTTCAAAGCTGTACATGGACTGTAGAGCGACGGCTGGACAGCTGTGTCATTCTTCGCCACCACACTGGCTTTGTGGTCAAGTTGCACATCTGATCCATATGAGCGTCACTGCCCACTTGTTGAGACGGCACTTTGCTTCTTATTCGAAAAAGAAAGTGTACTTTATTGATCCCCGTGGGGAAATTCCTCTCTGCATTTAACCCATTCACTCAGTGAAGCAGTGGGCAGCCATTGGGCGCCCGGGGAGCAGTGTGTAGGGACGGTACCTTGCTCAGGGGTACCTCAGGGTAGCTGTTCAGGGGAATACAACCCGTTCCTCTGCTTCAGGGAACAGACGTTATAGACATAACTGTTCGCTTGTGCCTTGGAGCACAAGTGGCCCTAAACTATCTGAATGTTCTCCTTTGCCTGCATTTGAAAGGTTCTTGAATTTGTACAGACAGTCTGAATCTATATAAAAAAAAAAAACTTTTATTTTTTTTTAATATCAGATTAATATCTAGGTTATATTTATTTGGAACGGACCAAAGATTTCAGTTTTCCATTTGTGTTTGTGTTCTTGGTTGTATATCTTGGTATGAAAAAGAACCTCTAAGCTTGACCGAAATTGTGAGTCCATTTACAGCACGATTTATATTTCAGACTGATAAGAAAGAAATTATTGTTTTATGACTTTCTTTCCCATATCAGCCAGCCCTAGTTAAACCTCACAATAAACTCCAATCCAATAATTCCATAAAGCTGCTTTTGTTTCCTCATTTCTTTCCATTCGTTTAAAATTAGCAAAAATAAGCTTCACAGGCGGATTTTGACAGGCCTTTCACGCTTCTTCAAAGTCTTCGTTCACTATTAAGTGCTGATTTGAACAAAGTTCCACCACAGATATATATTTTAGTGCCTTTAAGTTACTCTTTGGCAATGTAAGTCGCACTCTCAAGAGGATGTTGAATATTTACAAAAGCAATCAGAATTTGAATTTATAATAAATGTTTTAAAAGCATATAAATGTTAAATGTTCATGCAAAGTTTCATTGCACCAGTTAAAGAGGAGACAGGGTACATAAAGACATTTAAAACCACTGCAGTTTAAAACAGTTTCAAGGTCTGCAGTAGTGACTTATAAGTATAAAATGTAAGTACTTTTTTTAAAGGAAAAGTGGTTCTGTTTTAGACAGTAAATATCACATTAGTAAAGATAAGGTTAGTCATTTCATGAAAAATTTGATTTATTTAATACCACCCACCTCATGATCTCAGAGGTAAATGATTTTTAGTGGTACACCAACTTCAGTCTGTTTAATTGAGGCAAGATTTTACCTTCAGCCTATGAATATTTTATATAATTTAATATTTTTACAAGCCCGAAAGCAAAAAAACAAAACAACCGTATCTGAGAAGGTCTAGAGGAAACGCAATTATTTAGATTTATATGAAATGACCCAGCTGTCTGCACTATACATGCTCTAACCTACATAATTATCATTTATATTGAACACTAATCTAATAACGATTAGCAGTTAATATGAAACTGCTTTTTTACATTACAAAATTTTATTAATCTGAGTACCAGTGAGGGTACTTTTTTACTAAATGTGTCTTTGGGAAAAGAAAAGAAAAAAAACATCTCAAATTCTGTTTGTTCTTGTTGTTTCTTTTGAAGGCAAAAAAAAAAAAAAAAAAGAGTGAAAATAAGCTGACAGAAAAGCTCGTTTTGGGAAAATTAAACAATATAATTGCCCCCAAATATCAAGATGTGACCCCACAGTACCGACAGAAAAATAAGGAATCATGCCTCTTTCTGAGAGCAGATTAAAGGACAGACACCACACCCTTTACATAAAATATCCACAAGATCTCCACGTATGTACTGTCACGTAACCTGACATACCTTTCAACAAGTCTGTTCGTTCAGAGAGCCAGGACTGCAGCAATGTTTTCTTTATTTCTGACTTGTGTAGGAAATTTTAATTCCAAGTGAATCCACTTTAAAGGTTACATTATGCACATAATTACATTTAACTAGGTCGCCAACACTAAACAGCTGCTATAAACACAGCAGTATCTGCATGGTCAAGCTACCTTGTTGAGCACATCAGGCTCCACAAAAAGCAGGTGTCCTATTACCTGCTTGCAACCATTATCACTTCACTGTAAAGCTGATACGTTCTGCTGGCGGCCTACGCCAGCTGAGCTTCTCCTCCGTTCTATTCATACCTGATCATGAGACATTACATAACACCACCAGGTGCCTAGCTGCTGCTTCCTGGCCATTCCTTGACCAACTCACCTTCCCCGCACGAAAGCCTACGCTGCTGTCAAAACTTTTTGCACTAGTAACCATGGAAACGCCACTAAAACAGATTCGCCAGCAAGTGAAGCAAAGTTGACGATTTAAAAAAATGTCCTCATTAGGACATATTTAAGATGTTACAATGACTGGTTTCACTGTTCATTAGTTTATACATTTCTGTTCTTGGAGCTACAAAACAAATCATATTTTGCCCCTCGTACATTTTCTAACCATTACACACTGCATACCATACATACATTAAGTGCTTAGCAGCCCCTTTGCTCCATGACTAGACAGCGTTCAGTCTCTTATCTCACCTTCCAAGACATATCTACAAACAACCGGCCCACTTTCCACATCACTATTCAAGTTTTGAGAGCTTTTCAATGTCTGCCACACCAAAACCATCATTACATTTTATTCCTATCTCTGTTTGCACAGCTAAAGTGGTGAATTTAGCTTTTTGGAAACAGAAATTGCAATCTGGGAAGTGCAATCCTGAGAAAATACAAGCCACAATCTAATTAAAAAATAAATAAATAAATAAATAAATAACCGAGAGCATCTGAACAAGCTGACAAAAGTATTCTTGGTGGTAAATTTACTTGTCTGTAGATAATTAAACCACGAAGAGACACCATTCTGTTCTATTACTGATGTTTGGCAAAACAAGAAGAGGGAAACTTGTTTTTATCCTGCATAAAGTAATGATATTTCTCCACACATCTGTGAGCACATCTGCCAATGTTGCAACATTTTTTTATACACTTGAGACCACTTTTTTTAAGCCATCTGACAAACATCCAAAATTATGACTAAGGTAACACTTCAATAATTGTGCAAAACACTGGTGATTTTTTTCTAAAAGCAACTTGCCAGGTTTTGCTCTAAAGCTAGCTTTTCTCTAACTGTCTGAAGCAGTAAGTCAGGGTTTTCCTGCAAATAAAATTAACTGCGTTAAATATATTTACTCTTTTTTTTAAAATGGGGTTTAATCTAGTTTAAATTCACCCCCCAGAAAAAGAAAATGCATAAACTTCTTGTAAGTAAGGCAACCATAAGCAGACCAATGGGACTTGCTTGCATAATCAACCCCGAAAGGCCCATTTTAAGCAAGAAGAAAAATACTCCTACTGTTCAGCAGAAAACGAAATATTTTCGGTATGCATGTATAAACTAGACAACACAAGCAGAACATTAAAGTCAGTATTGATCAAAAAATAAAGAGAGAACTGCCTCAGGTCTGTTGGGGGGAAGCAGCAAAAAGTCTATTTTCTAATCTTTATATCACTTCATGTTATAATGTTAACACTAATATTTCCTAAACAGCACTTCCGCATTTTAATTCTAGTTATTTGACAGGCGGGGAAACATGGTGTTTTTGTGTGCACCAACCAAATCGTGCAGGGTGTTTTTTTTCCCCCTAGCTTGTATGCATGCAGCTATACGTCATTCATTTAGGCTGCCAGCCTTTTCGCTGCCTGTAGAGAGAAGATGGCTCTAATCACCGTCTGCAATACAGGAAAACATCCCGCTGCACCCTTTCCTGACACCAAGCCCTGTCCGAGGAGATGCAGCAGCCTCTCTACCCGTTACGCCCCCCCTCTGCATCTGCATCATGGTTGCAGAACAAAATGTAAACGCGCTCTCTTTACTAAGATGACCTACATGTATGATATGCAAACCTGATTGTGAGCGGAATCCCCGCGGAGGGGAGCAAAAAAGCCTGGGGTGGAAGAGGGGGGGAGACGACTCAGGCCACTAACCTGCTGCTACGGAGCACAGAAGGCTTTGTGTTAACCGGAAAAAAAACAACAAACACGCGCACACACACAAAAAAAGCCTCTGTAGGGATAAAGCTTTGGTCTAAATATAGATTTCGTGTTACAGTCTCCCTATGGTCGGGTATACACAGGATGGGGGATACCCTGCAATACACTGAAGCCGAGGATTATCGCTTCACTTGCAGAGATGCATGAACAACTACACGCAAAGCAAAAAATACCGTCCACACACACATATATAAATAAATTTAAAACATACACGTGTTATCATTGAGATATCCGCACTATCACATTCTCTTTCATGACTAGCCCCCACCACCCAAATAGTGCAATCTGACTAATACACCATAATAAATAAATAAAAATTAAATAAGCAAAGTGGTGATGAATAAGTTAACTTAGCAATAATCAGAGACACATTTTTTTGTGTCGACAGTGGACAAATCCAGCATTACGCACCACAGAGTGATATCTCGGTGATTCTTCCTGCAAAGAAACAGAACAAAAAGTACAATTGTAGCCACAATTCTTCGTAAAGCTCCACAATCTCACTGTTTTCGCTGAAGAAAAGTAAGATAATTAATCAGGTCAACAATGAGCTGATGCAAGAAAGCCTACTGTTTCTTATCATTTAGCTGGAATCCCGATAAAATTACTCAGAAGATCAGAGCTAGCCAGCTTACTGCCAGCTAGCGCTTAGCCGACGAGCTAGTTGAGCTAAAAAAAATTTCCAGCTGGCGGAATAACATCCTTAAAAAGCAAAAAGCAGCCATACTCACGTCACTATCGACTTCGATGTCATCGTTATCACTCATTCTTCGATTAAATAGGCTAGTTTAAACGGACGGGTGGCTAAAAAAACAACATGAATCAGCTTAGCACCGAGCGGCGCTCCTATACACGGACAGCTAACAGCTCACGTTCTGTTTGGACGGAGCCGAGGTGGACTCTACGGGCTCCACGTGACTGCACTCCACACACGCAGCTGCCACACCGCTGTACACATGCGCAGAAGCAAGAGGGCTTTTGGGAAGTGTAGTCGATAGGATTGTTTTCTTAATTTCTCAGATGCAAATTAATATTTGTGGAGCATTTTACTACAGGTAGTATTTATAAAATATATAATTTCCCCTGGATGAGTCAAGAAAGCATTTAAAAAGAAAGTCTGAATACCGTTGTAAATGTAAGCAGTTGTTATTTCTAAACTACAATATCCAGGAGGGATTTCGCTTGTATACTACGTCACAGCGTCTTTATTTTTCTGATTTGCATTCTGGGAATTGTGGTTGGAGTCGTATTTGTATGTCAGAAGAGCTAAACGGGCCATGGCTGAGACACGTGGATTTCAAGAACATACTGAAGAAACATAAACTCTCACATGCTCAGGCCCAGCTACAGCAGCCTACAAATATACACCAATCAGGCGATTCATTCCTAGTATGCCTCTCCTTCTTTTCTGTTTTTCTTTTTATTTCTTTTCATCTTGTTTGTGTTTTATGTAATTCGTTTTCTTTTTAGGGATCAAGAGTATGAAATAAAGATTGACTGAGTCCTGTCCAAAAACTATAACTTGTGTTGTTTTCTTAGTTTTTTAAAAATGATAAAAACAATAAAATATCCTTGGGTTATTATTTGGGATACACAAAATAATGTTAATGACTCAATTGATAAACTAAAATTTAAGAAAAAAAACAAACAGACCTTTCTGTAATGCTAGTGGAATAAATGCAAATAGGAGCTGGTCTCTGCACAAATAATAGCAAGAGTAAGAGCAATAATCTGCTCTGGTGCTTCCTTTTTCACTAAATTGTGCTGTAGATAAGGAGCTTACACTGTGGATTATTCTGCACTGCAACAGTGAATCAGTATTTTTTTTTTTTTATGGCTGGGAGAAGCCTCCTCCATTCCCCCACCAGCAGGTCAAGAGACCACATCAGCTGCAGGCAACATCTTGTTTGCTTTCCCTGCTGCTTTACACCTGTACTGACCTTCATCCTTCTGTCAAGCCAGTCTAGATCATCTGCCTCTTCTATTTCTTGTATACTCCGCCAGTTTTGGGCCCCATCTACAATTTTCTTGAATCTTATTGTATGTCCTGCAGCAGGATGGCCCAACAGGGTCACCTAGAAATATGGTCAGTAACAGCATACCCGTTTTTAATAGAAGACAACACAATAAGGCCAGGCTTTAATAATGCATCTGCTGTAGTGAAGCCTCTCCGCCTTCATGCAAGAAGCAAGAAGCAAGAAGCCATCAAGCTGTGTATGCGCACCAAAATTGAATTTAAATTACCTCGAGGGATGGGTTATGTTATAGAATAATAAGATGATGAAGTAGATATAGCAAAAGTCTAAATTTTCTGCTGTCTCGCCACACCCTTAATACTGTTTCTCACAGGCCTGAGCTGAGTTAGGAAGTGTGGAGCACCATTACAGTTCACAGTGTTCAGGCTGCAGGAAGGTAGAGACACTGATTAACTATAGAAGAAGCAAAAACTATTAAAATCCAGGTATAAGGAAGACTTGGCTGTAATTACAGCTAGAAAAGCTGATCTGTCCAGACTGAGCCACCTTCCCCTCCCCCCTGTGTCCTTACAAGATTGGCCTGCTAAACCATTAAAATGCCCTCCTTTTGTCTCCTTGCAGCGTACTGGCATACTGGAAGAGCCCCAGTATGCAGACACCATTAGAGATTTTTTTTTGTCCTTCTTGCCATTGTTGTTGGTGCATCACTTATGAAAAGGAGGAAGGGGGGAGCACTGCAGTGCCAGATAAATGCTAGAAAAGTTTCACTACATCCTTAAACTGTCTTAGATCATATTATTGTAGATTATTCTTGTAAATTTTAATCAATAAACCAGTTAACTATACATTATCAGTGTTAATCTAAATGGAGCAAATGAAATACAGTATACTAATGTAATATGAAACGTGACTGCACTTAAAAATAATCCAAACTCATTTCCTGAACCCCCCCCCCCCCCCCTCAAAAGAAAAAAGTAAATAAATAAGAGTAAGTAATGTCATCCACAGAGAGATAAGCATGTTTATCTCAACTGCGCAGCACTAATTAGTATATCAAAGTGCGTGGGTTATCAATTTTTATGATAAATACAAACTGGAAGAGAGTGCTGTCAATTGCAATGCCCAGCACTGTTGGATGAGCACATGGAAGGAACAAGTAGGATTGTAATTAAATCATCAACAGCTGCAGCAATAAAGTGTGAAATAATAATTATGATCCAATGATTCAGTTACGAGCCCCTCAGTACTTCTCTGACCTGCTGCACCCATATACACAGTCTCACATGCTATGGTCCTCAGCTATGGGGCTGCTTTCTGTCCCTCCAACCCTATTTTATTTATGTGTTTTTGTTTATTTGAACTATTTTTCAATAGATATACAAATATAAGTTATTATTACAATAATATGATGTTAAGATTAAATATATTGTGTGCTATTGAAATACTTGAGATACTCAGGACTGCACAAGAGCATTAATCTCATGTTCAATGTTTTCTCCATGTTTTCTACCTAAATGTTATTTATGATTGAATATTCTGATTTTCTGTTTCCAATTCCAATTTCATAGGCATTAATGTACCCCCATACCATCAGAGATACGGGCTCTTGAACTGAGCACTGATAACAAATTAGATGGTCTTTCTTCTCTTTAGTTGAGAGGACATGGTGTCCACGATTTTTTATTTGGAAAACATTTTTGCATCATATTCACACATTCATAGCCGTTAGTCTTGTACTTTTTTGGGTAAACATTGGCAATGTTGTTTTGGATTCTTGTAGTCCTGCCTTTTGATTCTTTACAGTTTTATGTGGAAGAACGTTATTTTGACACAGTTTTATTTCTCTCTCCATCTCTCTAAGATGTCCTTTTTATACTCAGTTGTCTTATTGACTTGTTTTCCAGCTTTTTCTTTTTACACATCCAAACGTTTTTGAGATGCTTTGCTGCCATCAAATTTAAAATGTGGTAGTATTTTTCATGAAATCATAAAATGTCTCAGTTTAAATGTGATATATTTTCCATGTCGTGTTATGAATAAAATATGGGTTTATGGGTTTTTGCAGATTATTGCATTATGGGTTTCTTTGCATTTTATACAGCATCCCAACTCTTTTTGGAATTCAAGCTGTAGTATCACCAGTGTAAATTTAATAGGAACATTGTGTTCGCCATTTCGAAAAAGGACAGTTATTTCACATTATCACAGTTTCCCTCATTATGTAGAAAGCCTTTGATCAATAATTAGCATTGCAATTATTTATAAGAATTTGCTGTTTTTGCAGTCCTCATTATTGGATAACAACATGCTTTGGAAATATGGCAAATGATTAAAATTACATGATATTAAAAAAAGTTTGTACCATGTTAGGCTCTAGTGTCACAATTTATTATATATTTTTATTTGGCTGGATGTCGATATACTTTTCAAATATTCTAATTACAATTAAATTTAATGCTGTGCATCATGTTATAGTAGCGAGATAGGACTTGTGTGCTGCAAAAAACAGAATAAAGATAATTATTCTGTTTTTTGCAACAGTAACCAAAACAGAGGCCGTTTCTTCAGTGATACTAATTAGCATTTTTATCTTTCAAGCAGGTGCGTTATGACTCACTGTGCCTGTCTCACAACAGAATGCAGTCTGTGCTGTATGTCAGCTGTAGATCCCTTCAAGTGATTTACAGTAAATGGTGTTGACTTTTTTGGAAATGCCAATCTCTGCTCTTTCTGCGTCATACTGGGACATCTTGCCAATTTGCTTCAATGGAGTATTACTGTTCTCCAGACTTTCTTTTTTATTTGCACGACATCCAGTACCTTGGATTACTGTGTCTAAAGAAGCACCTTTATCTACAGTATCTCACGTGGTCCACGTGTTTTACTTAAACATCATTATATATATGAAATTTGTTCTATATACATATTTGAAAAATTTAATTAGTGTCTTGACTCAGATTGAATGTATCTCTATTCTATCTACATTTTAAAATGCTTTTGTTATGATTTTTCTGTTTTCTTCATAAACAACTGGTCATGCAGGGTTAAGGGAAGGACGTGATTCTCACAGCGTAAAAGCTGACACAATTGACACAATAGGCCTGTAGCGTTTGGCCTGTTGATCTGTTGTAGTTGTTGCTGTTTAGCAGTTATTTTGATAATAAATGCAAATGCCATCCACCCATTCTCTTCCGCTTATCCGGTTCAAGGTCATGGGGAGTGGGAGTCTATTCTAGCTTCCATAAAGCAGGAGGCCGGATACACCCGAATGTATCCCGCCAGACACAGGGCTAATGCTATATAAAAATACACTAAATGAACTAAATAAGCTAAATGTTAATGTATTATACCAAAATCTCAGCCCACACCACTTTATAAGCTACTTTTGTGTTTATGTGTGTATCTTCTTCTTTTCAAATAAATAGAGCTACTCCACATGCTTCCCACAAGTCCATCGGCAACAGTGGAAACTCATCTTTATCACGACTATAACCAAAAAACATCTTAAAGCATAAAGCAGGACGTACTGTTGTCATTTCAGAGCTACTTCTATCATTTTTGGCATGGAATTATGAGCTCTTGAAAGCCAGTGAGGAACTTGGCATCAGTATTCAGGTAACAATCTGTCAGCTGTACATAACTTGTGATCATGTGTGGAGTTTGTACCTGGCAGATGCTAATCTGCTGGCAAGCCAGCAGGCACAAAGGTATCATTGCAAGTATTTTTAGCAATAAAGCAAGACTGCAGACTCCTAATGACTGAATCATCTGTTTGTATTTTTAATGTTCTACTTTTGATAAATTCTGACATTTTAAGCATTAAAAGCCCATTTCGGGTGCATCATTCCTCATCTAAAAGCAGAGACCTCTTCTTTCTGTATGTTTGTTCAGCCACTCGTCATCTGTTGAGATTTGTTTTTAAATATGCAACCCCCTGGATATGTTAAGATGTTGTTTCTGTGATTACAGCATTGTGTTCAGACAAAGGGCTGCAAATTCTTTTTTTTATTTATACTCTGTGACTCATTGTGGTCCATAACCAACAGGGCAAACAGAAAACATCTTTGGGAATCTTCCTCAGGGATTTCCACAATGTCAACTCTTTCACAGATGTTCATCTTCAAAGACACAATGCCTCTTGCTTTAAAGGGCTAAGCCAGCAAGGACACACAAAAAGAAAACAAAGACACTTTTTGACTTCATAGTTAGAGGAAGTTATTAGTTACCAGTTCATTCAGATTTATTTTTTATTTTTTACATTTCCATTGCAGAAGCTCCTGGATGAGCTTCACCTCTTGAGGTGCTGAAGTCAGTTGTGCACTAGATGGCACCTCTGGACAACCAGACACCTCCAAAGCTCAGTCTGCATAGCCAGCAATAAGTCTGACTTGTTCCCGGTGGGTGTTGGACTCCACCAGGGCTAGTCAGGTGGCTTCCACCTGGGTGGTCTCAGAATCTCATCTTTGCTTTTCACAGATGATGTGGTTCTGCTGGCTTCATCAGGTGGTGGCTTCCACCACCTGATGAAGCCAGCTCGCACTTGAGAGGTTCAAAGCGCTGGGAATGAGAATCAGCACCTCCAAGTCTGAAGCCATGGTCCTCATCTGGAAAAGGGTGGAGTGCCCACTTCAGGTCAGGGATGAGTTACTGCTCCAAGTGGAGGAGTTTAAGTATCTCGGGGTCTTGCTCACGGGTGAGGTGAGAGGGGAGCGGGAGATCAACAGACGGAGTGGTGCTGTGACTGCAGTGATGTGGACACTATAGTTGTGTCCAAATTCATGGGCTGCATCGTCCTGAGGACCCGGCCCTCGCGGTCTACGTGGGCCGGGTCCTCAGATGGTCGGGTAGGCCGGAAGTAAACGGCTGTGAAATTGGACAGTCTAACCTTCAGATTTGTGTCACCGCTGTCTTGGTGGAGTTTAATCAACTCAGCTGTCTGCTCTTTGCTATCTAAAATATAACAGGACACTGGTGTAAATTCTCGACCGTCTCACACTTCTGTTTAATCAGTTTTCTATTTGATGTTTATTCAGCTGTGTGAAAACCACCCGAGGGATAATTAAGTTTTATTTTATCTAATCTAATCTAACAACTTTAATCTCAGCCAAACTGATTCACTCATGAACAAATAAAACACTGAAAAAAGCCAAACAATAACATTTTTAGGTTGTCTAAGTGACTTATATATTACGTTTAACGTGAGTAGCGAAAGTCTGCGGTGATCTGAAAATGATGTGCCGGGAGTTGTGCCGTTCTCGGCAGCTCTAGTGACCCTCGAGCTCCCGGCTAGCTATCGAGCTGGCGGATAACAGACGTCTCCAAAAATGTCAGAGCACTTTTGCAAATATGCGATATCTTCATAAACCGAGCAGATATTTGAAGTTTACACAGCTACATTGAAAATATGTTAAAAGTTTATTTTGTGACCCAGAAAGAGTAATAAGAGTAATATTAAAAACTTAGTAGCGGCCGCATTGTTGAAAACTGGAATTGGCTGGGCCGCGCTATGAATTCTGAGATATGGTGGGCCATGAAGGATACACCCGACCCATCCTTCAAATTCGGGGAAAAGGAGGACGCATTTTTCGGCTGCATTCGGAGGAGTCTACGAATTTGGACAGCCGTCGTCGTGTTGCTGTGGCATAATCGGCCTACAAATGCGGCCTCAGGAGGATGCAGCCCATGAATTTGGACACGACCTATACCAGTCTGTCCTGGTGACGAGAGAGCTTAAAAGCTGGTAGCTGACAGGGATGCCTACTGGGTGAGGCATGTCCCCCCAGGTGGAGGTCCCTGAGCAGGCCCAGAACAGAGAGATTATATGTCTCGGCTCTCATCTCTGAATGTCTTGGTGTTGGGCTTTCCTTCAACTACAACAACTACAACAGCTCAACAGGCCAAACCCTACAAACCACTGCCCCATCCCTTTCTGCCTCAAATATTTGTCAGTAATTCTGATATTTTAAGCACTAAATGACCATTTTTGGTGCATTATTTTTCATCTACAAGCAAAGCCTCACACAGGCATGTCTTTTTCTGGATATTTGTTCAAAATGCAACCCCCTTGTTCCTTCAATTACAGCTAATCAACAGGATACGCAGAAAACATCTTTGGGGACTCTTCGAGGAATTCCACAGTGCTGACTCCTTCACAGATGTTCACTGTCAAAGACACAATGCATTCTTATCTGATTCATTCTTTGAATCAGATAAGATTCAAAGAATCTTATCTTGCTGATCTGATTCATTCAAAGAATGAATCAGATCAGCAAGGACCCACAAAAACAATACATGGACACCTTTTGATTTTCTAAAGTTAGAGGAAGTTATTCGTTAATAGTTCAGTCTTTTTTTGTTTGTTTGTTTCTTATCGTTTTTCATTACAGAAGCTCCCGGAGGAGATTGTCTTCTCTTAAAGTGCTGTAGTCAGCTGTGCACTAGATGGCACCTCTGCGCAAACAGAAGCCTCCATGTGTTGTCATTTGTTACAGATAACAGGAGTGTCAACACAAAAGAGTTGATTTTATGACAAAGAGACGAGAGACGAGGAAAGGAAGAATCTGTCCCAGAAGGTAAATACAGCAATATTTATATATATATATATATATATATATATATATATATATTCAATTTAAAACTGCAGCTGTTCATTTCTTGGAAAGCATCTTGAGAATTTTCCTAATTTCTTCTTTTTCCTACTTTCTGCACACTGACCTCTAGATTTAGGTGTGCAATTCTCACCTTCAGCACAGTCAAAAAGTAATGCTTTACACCTTTATGGAGCTTTGCTGTGCTGTAGGTTTTTTTTTCCAAACATGTTCTTGTTTATATGAGCAGAAAACAGAGATGTGCAATCTTGTGAAAGCAATTTGTGTGCACACAGCATGTGAGCATGCCAGCAGGGAGGATGTGGTTGTCACATGGAGATGGAGGCATGCTGGAGTTTGAGGTTTGAAACAAGCAAATGCTGCATGTTGTTGTGCATTAATGCACAGATTAACTAGATTTAAGTGACTTTCAGCGAGGCATATGCTTTGTTTAGCTAACTATGCCATGTTAAACACGTTTTATCCAAGTGTTTTTGGTTAAATGTCAAGCACTGTACTTTTAAATGACTTTAAACTCCTTCATCTTCCTGTAAACACAAAATAAGTCATTTTATATCACTGTGTATGCAGCACTGTGTGTGCTATAAAAACAGCATGGTATAAGGTGTGTAGGCTGCAGCAGCATTACCTCAAACACAGTAAGGGAATTCGAAGGAGTTTCAAAGTCTGAACATCTACAGCACATGTAATGATTACATTAAATGGTCTCAGGCCCATATAATGTGTACTATGACCTGTACAACTACTATCTCAAAACAGGGATCTTATCTCAGGTCCGCACAACATCGAGCTTTCTGGGAAAGTAAACAAAGTAGAAACCGTTAAGAGCGATTCAGTGAGGAATGAGACCCCTTTATTTGACTCTGATCTAGTTTTATAATTTTTTTTCATATATTTTATTTAAGTGAACAAAACTAACTGATATTAAACACCTTTTTCAAGAGGAGTGCACCATAAAGCAGCTTCAACCTATCGAGGATTTCTCTGCATTAACTAGCTCAATAAAACCTAAAATTATCCAATTAGAGAACTTGGATTCCATCGTAATTATTAAGGTTTGTTTTTGCTTCAATCTCTGTGTATGCTCACATACAACAGAGTGTTTGATGGACAAAGGATAATCCTTTAAAGATGACAGTGTTTATATTCAGGGCTGAAAGCATCAATGGTTTCTAAGAGGAGTAATGGAGGCTGTTTACATCCACTGTGACTGACCATCGCTGAACAGAGACATTGTCTTATGACAACAGCTATCAGCCATCTATGATACAATCTTGCGAACCTTTTCCACTCACACCTAGCCTCTAGTGATCTCAAGAAGTCACATGATAGGGTGGGGCAAAGTCTCATAGTGGTTTCACCCTTAACCCTCTAGCATTTTAATGAGCCATGCCTTGTTTCACACCTTGGCTCATGTGATGATCCACATGATCACTAGTAGGTCAATGACCACCCCTAAATAGGAAAACCTACATTAGGAGATTAATACCTGGGCCTATCCTCCTTTGGGTTTTAGAACTGAAGAAGCCTCTTGGATGAGAAGTGAAACATCCTCACAAACTTAAAGAAGGCCGGTTACCGCTTATTTTAAGCTCTCAAGATTATAATGACCTGGATGACCGAGACCACACAGATGTGTTTAATGCTTCATTTCACTCTTCTGTCACTGAAATTGAACAGAATGAGTGCTAAACAGAACAAACCTTTCATGGAAAAACATTGAAAATAAAAATGCAGGTCCTGCAAATAAGGCAGTTGTTAATCTTGGTAATAAATATGCCAATATACATATCATTAGCAATCTGACACGTTCAACTTGTTAAACCTTAACCTCCATACATTTGGAGGTTAAAGTTGCTCATTGATTGACCTGACTTTATTTTGCTTCACAGTGCATCATACTATGTTTGCTGCTCATTAGGCCAAATGAGCAGCAAACATAGTACCAACTGCAAAACCTGCAAAAAGCCAAAGTTAACTGTCACGGACTGCATTGCACACAACACCAAATCCACATTGTGCAAGACTCAAGGTTAAAACAGCTACAATTCCAACCAAATGCACCATAAATATAAGGACAGTTACACTGACTGAAATTTAATGCACCTCTTCTGTCCTCAGGATACAAAATTCTTTGAATGAGCCTGCAAAAGTCAGCCTGCCCTATCATTTGATTTTCCACTCACAGCTCTGATTTGAAGGCACCATGGACCACACAGTGGATATTATCTCCGATCCAGATCCGTGGCTCAACAACACAAATGCAAACAGCACCTCCAGTTACATGCCTACCATGTCACCAGTAATGGACAAAACCATCAACATAATTATGATAATTGTCTTATTTGTGACCATGGTTTCACTGGGATGCACCATGGAGGTGTCCAAGATCAAGGTGACTACAGCAAGTTCAGTTTCATATGTGAGCTAAATGTAAGGAGACAATCTTATGCTAATGTGAACTTTTCTTCTGTTTCCAGCATCATATGAGAAAACCTAAGGGGGTGGCTATTGCAGTCGTGGCTCAGTATGGCATAATGCCTCTCACAGCTTTTTTCTTAGCTAAGGTTGGTACTGATGCAAAGTGAAATAAGATTATAAACACTACAGTAAGAAAGGCAGTAGGCATAATATGTTTGTACTGGAAAATATTTGTGTTCCTGTTTTTTCTTTACTTCATTTTTAATTGTCATTTCTAATGTTAGTAGCGCTAAAACAGTAAAATAAAGTATTTTCTGTTTTTTTCTGAATATATAAAATGGTCATTTAATCTGTTCACTGATTAAGAATTTATTCATGAACTATGACATTAACTGCAGAGGAATCATCAGTAATTAAAAAAAGTAAAAGAAAATGCTTAAAGGTATTCTTAGTGCACATTTGTGTCATTATCAGATCTCGCTTTTGTTGCTTTTGCATATGAGGTTACTATGATTATTGCGTTACAGCTGTTTAAGTTGGCTGAAATAGCAGCTGTGGTGATTCTGATCTGTGGCTGCTGTCCCGGAGGAGCTCTCTCCAACATCCTGGCTCTGGCTCTTCAGGGCGACATGAACCTCAGGTACACAAACAGAAAATATTTAGCTCCAAAACTGTTAATGCATTGGGTTTTTTCTTAAACGATCAAATGCACAAAGACATAAATCCTTAGAGATTATTAGTCTTTATTTTATTTGTAAAATTCAAAACCCCTTACTGCGGGAGGAAGTGCATTCCTAAATGGTTTGCTGTTAAAATCTCACATTTTTTAGGTATCTTCTTCTGACACCTCCGAATCTAGATGGTTTAATTTTCTTTGAAACAACTTTAAATAACACACAAGTTAAAGACACAAACCCGAAACCGTGTGTGTTTATTTAAATTCAGTTCTGGGAAAAGATATGCAATAAACTGTGTTTTTTTTTAAGTTAAGCAACCTCATCCGTCTTGTTATCGTACCGCTGATAATCATAATACACCTTGCAGTCTGAAAAGCAGTGATACACGTTATTAGAAATGAATGTCTTACAGATCATCATCATTGTGACACATTTTATCATAACAGAGCGACACCTAGGCGTTATACTTTCACTCGGCTAGCCTTTCACCTCGTCTCTTATCTCTCCCTTATGAAGCAACAGGTGGTTACTTTAGGCTTCGAGACAGTCCTCCTTTATCTGATACGTGAGGACCTCGTTTGGCCTGTTGCTCATAAACATGATCAGTGAGGACAGACTGTGGGCAATGAGGGCAAAGAATGCAGATTGTTTCAGTCACTACAAGCTTGTTATCTTGTTATGCTGTATAACCAAGTGCCTGGAAGAACATCGTTATCTCACACAACCCCACTAATGTTTTATAAATTAGAATTTTTGTTTTTGTTTCATTTGGGAACAAGAAAATGACCACTGACAAAACAGGAACTCTGATCAACAAAGGAATGTTAACAAGAGCGTAATGGCATGTACTAGAGTTGCATAACACAGTGTAGCAGCCAACCTTGTAACAATTAGTTGGCAAGCATGTCATGGGCTCCCAAACCAGCAAAAATAACACAAGCAATGTTTCGACAGGATATGAGGAATTTCCAGTTAGGCAGGGTTTTGGAAGTAATGCATGAGGCTCCCAAACGGTGAGCTGCTCACAAGAGGAAAAGTGGGAAAACGGGACTGTGTTTTTGATAGCATGTAGAAATAAGAGGAACATCCACTCTGCGATCTTAACAATTAACATAAGGACTGCTCTTGGCTTCTAGAGACCTTGCTGCTTAATTTAGACATGATATTCAATTCAATTCAATTCTATTTATGTGCCAAATCACAACAACAGTCATGTCAAGGTGCTTTATATTGTAAGGTAGACTGTACAATAATACATACAGAGAAAAACCCAAGAATAATTTGATCCCCTATGAGAAAGCACTTTGGTGACAGTGGGAAGGAAAAACTCCCTTTTAACAGGAAGAAACCTCCAGCAGAACCAGGCTCAGGGAGGGGGGACATCTGCTGGGACCAATTGGGGTAAGAGAAGGAAGACAGGATAAGACATGCTCTGGAAGAGAGCCAAAGATTAATAATAAGTATGATTCAGTGCAGAGAGGTATATTAACACATAATGAGTGAGAAATGTGACTGAAGAAACACTCAGTATGATATGATATGAAGTCTTTCCACTGGGCTCTTGCTTGCTATTTGTAAAAACTGCTTTTCTTCAGTCAAATTTTACCTCATCTAGATTATAATATTTTCAATTATTATTCAATTATTTCAATTTTCAATTCACTTTTTGTAAAGGGGAATTAAAGTCCAGAGCATTCAATTTCTGGTAAAACGGGAATGTTTCGCAGTGGATTTTTGTTGCCTTTTTGCCTTGAAACCCTAAGTAATGTACACATGGCTGCACAAATATTCTTCTTCTACTATTTCTTGTTGTTGTTCATATTAATTATTTTTTTCTTCTCATTGCTTGGCTTAACCTCAGAATACTGATACTGAATACACATTATTTATGTTGTATGTAAACACATCTGAGACAGAAATATACTCTTTCTGCAGTTTAGAAAGAGACAGTATATTTCTTCCACATTGGTTTCTCTTCATTGGCTCATAGGGGGTCATCTGATTGCAGGGTCTTTACCTTGCAAAATAAAGCACCTTGAGGTAACTGTTGTTGTGATTTGGCGCTATATAAACAGAATGTATTTAACCTCTGGAACAGTCAGAATTTGTGCAACCTGTTCGTGTTGCGTGTATGAAGTGTCTCACACTATGATAAATTTTGAATGCATTTTGTCAACATAATGCTGAGAAGGAAATTTTGAGCATTATGGTGCTACAAAAAGATAAAAGCTGTCACGGTCTCACGCTTATCTTTTTCCTTCAGCATCGTGATGACCTCTTGCTCAACGTTGCTGGCTCTTGGTATGATGCCTCTCCTGCTCTACCTCTACTGTCAGGGTTTCTCCGACCTGCAGAACGCTGTCCCTTATGTTGAAATTATCGTATCACTGGTCATGATCCTGGTGCCGTGCAGCATCGGCATCATCATCAATAACTACAGGCCGCAGTACTCAAAGATCATCACAAAGGTCTGTGCATACTCACAAGAGTCTGAAGGTTGGACAGATCACTAGAACTGATAAACAGTGTTGATTAACTGGCACAGAGATGTTTATCAGTACATCATCAGTCAAAACTTTCTTACATCAATCAAGTGTTTGATTTTGTGTGTCACATGTTTTAAATGAATCTTTCTCATTTTTCTCACATCACATGACTACCCAGTGAGTCCTAAAGAGTTCTTTGGACCAGGGTCGTATATAGGTAACCAGGTCAATGTGAACCAGTACATGGTTTAGAGAACGGTGTTCTGGTTTTTGGATGGTAAAGGATCTCTGTATCACTTCGAAATCAGAAATCAGGCTTCACTATTTGTTACTGGATCGGCTTATTTTTGGTTTTGATCTTTTTATTGGATCTGTTGACAACAGAGTCAGGTCCTTAAGTTTTTCAACAGTCATTTTTTGTAGTTTTGCATCTGTACACAATCATGGTGGGTTTTAAATCAAGCAATCAAGTTGTGACTCAAGTCAGACTTTCAGCTTTAATTTAAAAAAAGTAATTACCTTAACTGTTTACTACTGTGGTCAAATACAAGTTCAGCTCACAATGTTTTATCTGCCACATTTGTTATGAAGTAAAAGGGAATACGCCTCATTTTGCCTTAAAATGCTTGTCAGTCAACTGTCAAATTGCTATGGAGTTGATTTGTTTCGTGTCCTGCTGTTTGCAGGTAGGCCTAATTATAATGATGATTTTTATCGTGGTGATCGTCACCTTAACCAACATTGGAATCGGAAGAGTCATGCTGACTGTGCTGTCTCCTCCGCTCTTGGCCATCGCTGCTCTCATGCCTTTGATAGGCTACTCCTTTGGATATGTCCTCTCTGCGATCTTCAGACTCAGCCAATCGTAGGTTCTTTGGCTTAATTCAGTCATCGAGTCAAGTCAAGGCAGTCACATCAAAGATGAAAGAATTATGAGCCTTTCTGTTTATATTCATGACTCATGAACATGTGTGTCTGTCACCAGGGAGCGGAGGACCGTTTCTGTGGAAACAGGCTGTCAGAACATCCAGCTGTGCATCACCATATTGAAGATAGCTTTCCCCCAGGAAGTGATAGGCCCTCTGTTTCTGTTCCCAATGATCTATGGGTCTTTTCAGGTGACGGAGGCGTTGGTGCTCGTCGTGCTGTTCAGGTGCTACCGAAGGTTCACGAAAAAGGAGAAAGGTACATCAGGTTATCTAAGGCCTTTTATGACACAAGAAAAAACATGGGGAACAAACAGGGAGAGTAAACAAGAATAAGTTCAGCCTTGACCCTTTATAGTGTTGATGATTAATAACAGTTGTTAGTGGGCATTAATCTAAGCAAGGCAGATTTGATGTAAGCTTTTATTTTGTAGGTTATAGAGACCAATCTTGAACCTCTAATGCAGGGGTGCCCAATCCCGGTCCCCGAGAGCTACCGTCCTGCAGCTTTTAGATGCATCCTTGTTCCCACACACCCGAATCAAATGAATGGCTTGTTATCAGGCCTTTGCCAAACATGATGGCATGCTGAAGAGGTAATCAAACCATTTGATTCAGCTGTGTTGGAGTAGGGATGCATCTAAAAGCTGCAGGATAGTAGCTCTCGAGGACTGGGATTGGGCAGCCCTGCTCTAATGACATACCCTCATTTGTTTCCTCATTTAATGGCATCAAAACTGACCTTTTATTAAGGTACATAGAACATAGAGGGGTGTTTATTCTACTGTATATAATTTCCTTGTTATTCATCTGAACTGAAGATATTAAATATAAAACAGACTGGAGTTTGAATTACAAGTATGAGATCTTAGAATAACTTTTGTTAGTTTTTAAAACAAAGGCTGTTGTAAATGTTGGGAAGGACCAGTTTATACTTTAGTCATGCTGAAACACTGAAACAAGACTTTTCACCTTAAAAAAAAACAAAAAAACAATGTCACTAAAAATATAAGGTATGAAGGCTCTAATACAAACAGTAAAGCCTTGCATTTGTGTTTTTTAAAAATTGGAAGAATCGTGTTAAAAATACTTTTTGGTGTGTAGCGCAAGGGAAAGCTGGACTTTTTTCCACAACATACTTTTTGACTTCTCATTACAGTAAAGCACAAATATAATTTTTCTGTCCTGTCAGCCAGCATGAAGTAGCTCTCTTAAACACTGTTGGTGCTTTTTTCTGCTTCCATGTGTCAAAATTGGCCTATTTTTTATATAGATGAATATCCAGACCACAGAGTTTCATATTTAACCACAAGTTGATCAACTTTTGTGCAAGATCTCGGTTTGTGTTTATAATGGATCTGCTTATCTGACTCACAGAGACTTACCAGCCTGCAGTCACTGAAGAGGAGCTGAAAGAGACAACTGAGGGGACTGTGTGACCTCAATCACCACCCATGTATTGTACAGCCTACAGCTGACTAAACAAACAGAAAAATGCACAGCCGTATAGCTGGTCTTGATTTTTATACTGTATTGTGATCTGAAACCTCTAAGTGCATTAGAAACTTCAGTTTTTTATTGGTTAAGTCTATTGTCTTTCTACACCATGCAAACATCATCATAGTTTTGACTGAAAATAAAATCTTCATGTACAAAAATGTATTTTTACAAACTCATTTGAAGACTACATTTAAAAGTCTGCAATCTACACATGAATCCCAAATAAAAGCACAGCCACGCAATATAATGCAAGAAGGAACAGCATCCTTTAGTCAGTCGTAACTATGGCCATAAAAAGCATGAACATATGTGATTGCAACATTATAATTGCAAACATGTGCTGCTGCTAGTCCATTCAGAGCTTTTATTGTCACCAAGAGGGCCGTCTTCGTAAGCTGGAAAACAAAAAACAACTTGGACTTCTTACAGTGGAAGAATCTCTTTCTTTAGATCCTTGGAAAAAGCTCAACAAGTTCAACAAGAAATAATCAGTTATCATCAGTAAACTAACACATGTTTTTCCATTGCATAATGTGATTGCAATTTGATGATTGATGATTTTGCAGAGTGGTTTGTGATGAATCATCTGCTGAATGTAAATAAGACCAGAGAGATTGTGATCAGCTTCAGAAGGAAAAGGACAGCTACAGAACCCATCACTGTCCTGGGACAGGATGATGCTGTGGTGTGACACAGGTATCATAGAGTATGTGTATACTAATGGGATGAGCAAGGAAACGAATTTCTTAATTTAGAGGAGCTTATTGGGTAATAGTTGAGTAAAGGTCTCACTGATGTTAAACACGTTTTCAAGAGAGACCTGAGAGCTGCACCATAAAGCAGGTTCAGGTTAAAATCCCAGTTATCAACTTGTTATTACTTGTTATCACTGGCTTCATGCTTCACATAAAACAGGGTGGCCTGTCGTTGGACTGTCATGTCTGCAACTTAAAAGAAACGGTGATAGAAGAATATGAGAGACATCAAGACAGCAAAACTGGATGCAGGACTGCTTTTTCTGGGCTGCTGGAGGGGAGGTGATTCAAGGTGAATCATTTTCTACATTGAATATTCACTATAATACCTCAAGTGTATGAGTTTTATTAACTGTAATACAAGCAATGTACAAAATATTTGTCAGAAATCTTTGGCAAATTAAAAAAATAAAAATGTGGAGGACAAGAGAAAACTGCAGCGGATGGTGAGGGCGGCAGAGTGGGTAACTGCCACTTCACTAACCCCCCTCAGAGTAGGGCTGTGCGATATGACCAAAATCTCATATCCCGATATAAAACATCTATCGTCCGATAACGATATAAATCACAAAAATGTAACATTTTCTGTAAATTCTGTGAATCTCGGGTAGCTGAAGTGTTTCCAGCTGGGCATCGTGCACTGTAAAATGTAATATTGTGTTTAATTAAAAATATTAAATAGGCTGAACTCAGTTTTTATCAATTTGTTATTAGAACTCGATTTAAATAAGTTACCAGTACTTTTTATGCAAACACGGAGATAAACTCAATTTATTTGAGTTGTCTTAACTTAGAAAAACTAAGTAAGATGGAAGTTTTGCTTCTCAGTGCGGAAGGATGAAAGAAGTGTTTTGAAAATGCCACGTGACTACCGTCCTCCTCCCTCTAGGATCAGTCCGCATGTTCATGGTGCCAGCATTTGTTATGGAATATGTTGAGCAAACCTGGAAAAGCATCAGCTCAAGATATTATTGTTGTCATTGCTGTGGATCTTTACCTGATACACTGACTTGGCGAGTAAATGTTTACTCTTATTCAAACTGATTTTGTGGCTTCTCTTAGTTTAGCACCAGGGCCCTATTTCAGGAAGCCGGTTTAGTGCAAACTCTGAGTAAGTATACCCCGAGTTAACGAAAACTCTGGGTTTTCGGTTTCACAAAGCGAGTTTAGATTAATTCTGAGTGAGTTACTATGACGACACACTCCGTGAAGCTAACCTGCCCCCTAGCAGGTTTACTTCAACTAACTCTGACTTTCTCCGCCTCTTTGTCGGAAACCTGACTGTAGGAAGTGTCAGACATGGCGTGCTCCTTCCTTGAAGAGCCAGTAGATGTTGAAGCCCAAATTCTCCGCAGAGCTCTCCGCCGGGAGAGAGTGATTAGAGCGCGTTTGGACATTTTATCATTTCCTGATGATTTCCTGTGTGAACGTTACCGTTTTTCAGCACAATCTATAATTCATTTGAATAACATCCTCAGGCCTAATATTACTCATGTGACACATCGCGGACATGCTCTCAGTTCTGTACATATTATTTGTATTGCACTTCGTTTTTTTTGCAAACGGGAGCTTTCTGTATAATATTGGTGACGCTGAGCACGTTTCCAAGGCTACCGTCTGTCGGGCAGTCAGGAATGTTACAGTTGCACTGAAACGTCTCCTGTACTTGTCTGTGGTGTTCCCCGGTCATAGACCCACAAGATTTATCAAAGAGGGATTCCACAAAATTGCAGGTATCAGGATGAACAAAACTTAATTCATGATGTGGTGATACTTGAACTACTACTTAAATTTTACATTTATTTTCAGGGTTCCCAGGCGTGATTGGCTGTATAGATGGCACTCACATTCCAATCATTGCTCCTTCAGTAAATGAAGGAGACTGTGTGAACAGGAAGTCTTTCCACAGCATTAATGTACAGGTACATAGTTCCCTAGCATTTCAAACTAACAAATTATTTCATTATAGTAATGGATGCTAATTTGTGTTCTCTGCACTGTGAAGATCATATGTGATGCTGCCAACATTATCACAAATGTGGAAGCCAAGTGGCCAGGCTCTGTTCATGACTCACCAATTTTTCGTGAATGTACACTGAGCACAAAATTTGGACATGGTGAGTTGAAAATACTTTAAACTATATAAAGACCAATTGCTACAGGGACATTTGAACTGAAGTGTATTCTTCTGTCTTAGGAGAGTTCACTGGCTACTTGCTTGGTGATAGGGGGTATCCATGTTTACCCTATTTGCTTACCCCTTACCCTGACCCTGAACCGGGCCCACAGCAGCAATATAATCTGGCTCATTGCAGGACAAGAGCCAGAGTTGAAATGACTATCGGAATGCTTAAGGCCCGGTTCCAGTGCCTTCAAAGACTCAGGGTCACCCCAGAAAGGGCATGTGACATTATTGTGGCCATGTGTGATTCTTCACAACATTGCCACAATTAGAGGAGAACACTGTCCTTCTGAACCAAACATCAGCAGTGATCCAAACCATGAACATCCTGACCCTCCCACGGACATACAAGATGGAAGAGCAGTCAGAGACACCATATGTCACAATCATTTCCTTTGACCCATCACCTCAACATGTTGAAAGAAGAATAAACAGATTTTTTGTTCAACTGGCTTTATTGGTCGCCTGTATTTCCTGTACACAAAGTATTAATAAGTATATTATTATGTTGTTCAAACACTGAAATAATTCGTCCATCTCTGACCACTTCACCCACCCTTAACTGATGTTCCAGCAGTAAAATCTCAATCTTGGTCTTTTGGATCTGCTGCTTGAAGTGTTCCATTTCCAAGTCGCATTTTTTTATTTTCTTGATCAAATAGGTCTTGTACAGCTGCTTTACAGCGAGCTATTGAAACACAGAAAATAGCATTGACATTCATAGTACATGCCTACTTAGGTTGGTTGTAAATCAGTGCTGAACATCTTACTGAGGAAAGGTTTGTTGGAGAAGTGGCTGGACCCTCTTCCTCTTCATTTCCATCATCACTCTGTTAGAGACATAGAAAGTCCATGGTTTTATTATAGTACCACATTTTATTCAATTGTTATATTTTCCATTGTAAGATGTAAACCTCATAAAGTGTCTCTGTTGCTTCCTCCTCTGTAACAGCTGTCAATGTTTCTTCATTATTTTCCTGTAGTAAAGAAATTAACAACATTGCTGTTCTACTGTAAACTCATATAATCTGTGGAGTATTACTCACAACTGCATGTTGGTCTGGCTCAACAGGAGGCTGCACCAGATGCAGTACACCATCACCATCAACTGATAGAATATGAGGTTTATACAGGTCACTTATAACTTACAAGGGACCAAATGGCAATTAACAAACATATACCAATCACCTTACACTTCATTGTCATTATGCTCTCAAAGACAACCAAGACTGAGGGAAGGCAAAATCAGTAGGAAAATAACTTCACTACAAAATAATTCATTATGGTGAAGAGTTTATCAAATGAATGTGTCGCACTGCAAAGGTGACTGTGAAGAAAGGATGTATGCACATCATGTATTATTTAGAATTTAACTCTTATGTAGGCACTTGTGTCTTGCGGGGTTATTGCCTCAGAGGATGTCCCCGCAGAGATGCCTTCAGCCACAGGGCGCCCACTGTCTTGGCTGAGGGCAACTGCTCAGCCTCTGTGAGTGGTGGTGGTGGAGGACCCCCACCTGTTTTTCGGGCCTCTGCTTTTTTTCTGTTGGCTATAATGGGTCACATTTGAGCATACAGAGTAAGCAAATATGTACTTGTAATGTGCTCAGATAATTTCAATAAGTGCTTACAGAAAGAAAATTAATGTAGCCTCTAACTGCAATTGATTTACATAGGACAAACAGACCAAGCACTATGGCTCATAATACAATTACACCTTACCTGTTTGGACTATATTTTTATATTTCATTTTTACTTGCTGCCAGGAACGTTTGGGGCCTGTTGGGTTGCACCTGCGCTCACATGACATCACGAAATAAAATGTATAAAATATAAAATAAAATAAAATATAATAAAATAACGTGTTAAATGGGTGGAAATCCCTAGATCAATGTTTAAATTAACACTCACGCATTGACTCTGTCGGCTCCCTTTCTTTTGCAGCTGAGGCTGTGTTACTTTTTTTCCGCAAAATTTGCATGTTATCGGCATATGCTGCCATCAGAATTTCGGCCTCAAGCGCTGTAAGATACATTGACCACGCCTTCTTTCCCTCCGTCTCCATGGCGACTCGCTTAATCTGTGCTCCACTAATCAGGGCTTTATGTATCCTCGTGCGCGCGCTTAACTTGGGGTTAAAGCAACTCCGCGTTGATTGAACTAATTGTTATCAGCCTTTCTGAAACTGAATATTCCGAGTTGGACAGTTCGGGGTTACTCAACCCTGAGTATCATTTTTAACTCTGAGTTTTCTAAACCCGCTTCCTGAAACAGACCCCAGGTTTATAATCTTGTTAGCTAGTTAGTGTTAGCCTACACTGTTCCAAAAAATAGTAATGTCAAATGATTTTACTGTGTATTTTACAGATGTGTACTGTTTTTCTAGAATATCATTACATTTACATAAGTAGACTGTGATCTGACACGTCAAATGTAAAATAACATAACATCACTGTAAATGTAATAAAACACAATTTACTTGTTTGTTAAATATATTTTGTTGTACATATGCATATTTAGATCGTAAAAATACATCCAGAAATGTCTCCCATCATGCCTTGGGACATGTGCTGCTGTTTAGATGTTCTTGTTTTATTGTTTATGGTTACGTTACTCTAAACTGTTATCTTGAATGTTGTGTTTACGCCGTGGTGCAGAGTCACTGACAGTTGTTGTTTTGTAGAGAGAGTGCTGTACCATGAGTGACTTCTGTTGTGCTGTTGTTGAACCTTGAGCCACATTGTAGCACCGCAAGTGTTTTATTAAGGAGCTCCCCCTACCAGCTTGGGGTTAAATAACAAGCTCAATCTCTCTCTGTGAGCTTCTTTGTTAAGATTTCTCTGCATGCCACAATGTAAAACATTGCACGGCTACGCTGTGCTAATTATATGTTTTGAAAAAGAAATGTAGAGGTAGGAATTGCAATTAATATAAATAACATGATGCTAAGCATGAATGTGAACTAACAACAAGGTCGCGGGTAACGCTGCGACCGTAAGAAAAAACCCTAAATATGTTCTTCTAGAATATCATTAAAGTTACGTAAATAGACTTTGACTTCACATTTTGAATGTAAATTAACATTAAATCACTGTAATGTAATACAACATAATTGTCATGATTATTAAATGTATCTGTCTGTACATATGCATATTTAGATTGTTAAAATACATTCACAAATGTATCATGATTTCACAAATATCTGTCCGTTATTTGAAAGATTGAACTGTTGAATTCAAATGTAATGCTATGGAAAAGTATATAACATGATCCCTATAAGCTTGTGTTACATCACATAAGTATTATTATCGCTGCTAGTTAGGCCGTTTGTGGCTCAAGAGTTGGCAGTTCGCCTTGTGATCCGAAGATTGCCGGTTCGCTCCCTGGCTCGGACGCTCTCCGTCGTTGTGTCTGTGGTCAAGACTCTTCACCTACCGCCTACTAGTGATAGCCAAAGGGGCCGATGGTGCGATATGGCAGCCTCGCCTCTGTCAGTCTGTCCCAGGGCATGCAATCAATTATTACTTAAACCAACTGTTAACTGTATATTTCTGTACATTTAGGTATTATGATTCATATTTCCACATTCAGTGACCTTGTTTAAAGGTAATTTCATTGTTTGATCGCGTAAAAATGTTCCTAATTTAATGTCTAAAAGCACTTGGAAAAGGCAGAATCCCATGTCAAATTAGCGCAACAAACTCTATTTTCATTACTGAAAATAACCGTATTTTTATGGGACAGTTATTTTCTGTTATTTTACGGTCGTATTTTTGGCGCCCCAGCTGCCGGAATATTACTGTTTTTTTAAGATGTTTTTTTTTTTCCTATTTATAGATGGTTTCATTGTTTAATCACATTAACATGTTCCTGATTTAATGTTTAGCGGCACTTGAAAAAGGCGAGATCCCATGTCAAATTAGCGCAACTAATTGTATTTTCATTACTGGAAATAACCGTATTTTTATGGGACAGTTATTTTCTGTTATTTCACGGTCGTATTTTGGCGCCCCAGCTGCCGGAATATTACCGTTGTTTTAGGATGGTTTTTTTAACAGTGTAGCGTTGCTGCTGCGGCTGGGCTCATGTTACTGAAAAATTAACACCACAGCCTTAAAAACCTTACATAAAAATATGTCTGTGAAATTTTCTGTTGATTGTTTGAAATAAAAAAGTGAGATAAGAGCACAGACAAAATTCTTCGGGAGGTGCAGATGTAACAGGGTCATAAATCACATCTTGTTATAATTACACAAAATGTGTTCTAAACCCCCAGACCATTCCTTTTATACCTGACTTTTAGGACCTCCAAGCCTGTAGTTATGTTCATTATCAGTTAGAGCCCCTCCTCATTCTTTTCTTCTTCTTCTTTGGTGCAATCCTATAAATACAGTGTACCTGTAACCAATACGTCTACTCACCAAAGAATGAGTGAAGCAATATGGATAACAGCAGAGGACAATTTATTTAGGGTCTGATGGCAATTTACCATCGGTGTCCAGCACTTTAAAGGATTGGATGGACTGGAGCACATCTGTCCTTAACATACCCTCTTAAACATCAGCTTGACACTGATACATCAAAGGAAACTTAACCGACTTTAAGTGCAAATGTTTCAACCTGAACAACTTAAAACTTCTCTGGGATACAATGTAAATAAAGACAAGAAGAAGAAAAATATTTCCATCAATAGTCACTTCTCCTAACCAGGAGACAAGTGAATATATTATGTAAAGAGTCCTTTTTCTCAGTCCTGGGGTTTTAACACCACAACCTCCTCAGTCCGTAATCAGAGAGTGTCTATTTGACAATAACCAAAATGTCTTTGGATAGTCTTTGTGAATGCAAAAAGAAAAAAAAACAATGATGTTAGCTGGCCAGCAAAATAAAGAGACTGTATGGCACTGAGTGCGGGCGTGTGTGTGAGTACTTCGGTCCAAATAATCGAAGTCCGGATGGATGAATGGATGGCAGCCGCTTGTCCTTTAATGGCACCAGCGAGACAGCACAGCAGTAAGGCAGCACAGCAGTAAGGCGTCTGGCAGGAGAACGAACAGTAGTCTTTTTTAAGGCTACTGCAGAAGGAGATATTCCCCGCTAGCTCACCCAAGCTTGCTCTCTGGCACAGCTACAAGCCACGTGAGCTCATAACCCCACAGTGACATACGAACTCGGCTACCAACGTCCGCTTAGCATGGCGGCTAATTGTCGAGCTTGCTAACTTAGCCTCGATTAGCGATTAGCACCTTAATAACCATTACTACACATCACATCATAGCAAACACATGATAACACATGGAATAGTATAGTATACGTACGAAACAGATTTTTACCTGGCAGGAGAACGAACAATAGTCTTTTTTAAGGCTACTGCAGAAGGAGATATTCCCCGCTAGCTCACCCAAGCTTGCTCTCTGGCACAGCTACAAGCCACGTGAGCTCATAGCCCCTCCCGCTAAGATGTACTACCACAGTCGACTGTCGTAAAGCAGCCGCAAACCAATAGCAAGTAAAAAAAACTCAAAATCATTGAAGAACATTTTATAACACCCAATATAGATATATACATATATACTGAATATCACACAATATCAGATAACCAAATTAACACTGGGTTACATCCACCCCTGCTTAAAGTGTGACGTCCCCGTCACTATCACCCGACAGAGATTGCACTAACCCAGCAATCTGTTGTTGTAATGACAGGAAAAAGTTATTGAGCAATGCAAGTGTCATCGGCGCATTGAAACTGCGATGCTTACAATCGACTTTGTAGCCGACCTGATAGTCACTGAGGTAAGCCGGTGGCACTCTCCTCCTTTGTGGCCTACCACATGTTGGGGCTGGGCTGAGCACCTCCTCATCGTTTGCTGTCTCCAAGCCTGTCAGATCTAGAATGAATTCAGGTGCCCCAGGATTCAGAGGATACTGTGGCTGGGACGCCTCCTGTTCTCCCAGAACATCCCTTTGATCCGCCAACAAGTCATTGTCAGGAAATTGGCTGGATGTAAAGTTTATTTCCTCGTCTTGCCCAAACTCCTCCTCCAGCTGAGTTTCTTCTGTGTTGCTCCCTGCATCCGCTCTCATGAGAGGTTGAACCGAACTGGTTAGCACATCCTGACTGTCACATTGCAGGTTAACCGGTAGGAACCCACAGGGAAGAAGCATGTCACGGTGCAGAACTCGCTCTCTGCCCTCTGCATCCTCTGGCCTAATCACATAAACTGGGATAGACTCATCCGGCTGCTTAACAACAATGTGCACAATAGGCTCCCATTTATCAGAGATTTTGTGTTTCTTTCTGAGGCTCAGATTCCTTACCAGGACTCTGTCACCCACTTCCAATGGAAGGGCAGTAACCTTAGCATCCCAGCGTCTTTTGTTCAACAATTGTCTCTTCTCAGCATTTCTTGAGGCTAGGTCGTATGCATACTTCAACCTACTCTTTAGTTCTCGTACATACTGAATATGTGTTCTGGTGCTGTGGCCACGTGGACTAAGTCCAAAACAGAGGTCAATCGGAAGGCGTGGCTCTCTACCAAACATCAGAAGGAAGGGCGCTTCTCCAGTTGCGTCATGTTTTGTACAGTTATAAGCATGTACAAGGGGGCGAACATACTTCCTCCACTCCTCTTTTTTCTTATCCTCCAGAGTTCCGAGGAGGTCCAACAGAGTCCTGTTGAATCTTTCCACTGGATTTCCACGTGGATGGTAGGGTGTCGTACGGGACTTTGTAATCCCTGCTAGTTTACAAAGCTCTGCCACCATTTCAGATTCAAAACAAGCACCTTGATCACTATGGATTCTGCGAGGAAACCCGTAATGACTGATGAAGTTCTCCCATAACACTGTGGACACCGTTTTCGCTGTCTGATCTCTCGTGGGATATGCCTGTGCATATTTTGTAAAATGATCAGTTAGTACTAGGATGTTCCTGGTGTCTCTCGAATCGGGTTCTATTGTCAGAAAATCTATGCACACTAACTCAAGGGGACCACTGACTTTGATGTTGACAAGTTTAGAGGCTTTCTGCACTCGTGCCTTTCGTTTCACACACCTCTCACATGTTTTACATTTGTTCTCAATGTAGCTAGCCATTTTTGGCCAGTAAAACCTCGCTCTAGCCAGTTCTAAGGTTCTCTCAATACCCATGTGACCTGTCTCGTCATGAACACCTTGGAAGGCTCTCTCTCTGCAAAGCAGTCGATGAATTCACAGATGTCTGTGCATGTGCTTCAGGATAAAGTTAGTGATGCGCTCCAGTCCCTGTTCGGGCGCCAATTTTTCCTACTACTTTTAGTTGTAACCAATACGTCTACTCACCAAAGAATGAGTGAAGCAATATGGATAACAGCAGAGGACAATTTATTTAGGGTCTGATGGCAATTTACCATCGGTGTCCAGCACTTTAAAGGATTGGATGGACTGGAGCACATCTGTCCTTAACATACCCTCTTAAACATCAGCTTGACACTGATACATCAAAGGAAACTTAACCGACTTTAAGTGCAAATGTTTCAACCTGAACAACTTAAAACTTCTCTGGGATACAATGTAAATAAAGACAAGAAGAAGAAAAATATTTCCATCAATAGTCACTTCTCCTAACCAGGAGACAAGTGAATATATTATGTAAAGAGTCCTTTTTCTCAGTCCTGGGGTTGTAACACCACAACCTCCTCAGTCCGTAATCAGAGAGTGTCTATTTGACAATAACCAAAATGTCTTTGGATAATCTTTGTGAATGCAAAAAGAAAAAAAAACCAATGATGTTAGCTGGCCAGCAAAATAAAGAGACTGTATGGCACTGAGTGCGGGCGTGTGTGTGAGTACTTCGGTCCAAATAATCGAAGTCCGGATGGATGAATGGATGGCAGCCGCTTGTCCTTTAATGGCACCAGCGAGACAGCACAGCAGTAAGGCAGCACAGCAGTAAGGCGTCTGGCAGGAGAACGAACAGTAGTCTTTTTTAAGGCTACTGCAGAAGGAGATATTCCCCGCTAGCTCACCCAAGCTTGCTCTCTGGCACAGCTACAAGCCACGTGAGCTCATAACCCCACAGTGACATACGAACTCGGCTACCAACGTCCGCTTAGCATGGCGGCTAATTGTCGAGCTTGCTAACTTAGCCTTGATTAGCGATTAGCACCTTAATAACCATTACTACACATCACATCATAGCAAACACATGATAACACATGGAATAGTATAGTATACATACGAAACAGATTTTTACCTGGCAGGAGAACGAACAATAGTCTTTTTTAAGGCTACTGCAGAAGGAGATATTCCCCGCTAGCTCACCCAAGCTTGCTCTCTGGCACAGCTACAAGCCACGTGAGCTCATAGCCCCTCCCGCTAGGATGTACTACCACAGTCGACTGTCGTAAAGCAGCCGCAAACCAATAGCAAGTAAAAAAAACTCAAAATCATTGAAGAACATTTTATAACACCCAATATAGATATATACATATATACTGAATATCACACAATATCAGATAACCAAATTAACACTGGGTTACATACCCCTTTTGCCTCTCCCCTTTTCTACAATTCCCCTGTGGGAGAGGTGGGTGTCATTTCTTTCCAACACCTTAAAACACACATATAATTCATATTTAGCCACTCTGATGTTTCTGATTGCGATTTTAGTTCAATTATTGCCATTATTAAGCCTGTTTTTGTTAGATGTTATAAGTGTGTAGTATATGTGTATCATAAATGTGTTTTAGGCGCCATAAATGCTAGCATGAATATATACTCCTTGCTAGCTTGGAAGTTGTGGTGGGTTGAGCTAACCCTCTTCCCCACTGTTTGTATTTGGTCGTAGGAGCTGGAAAGGGCAAATTATTTACTTGGAGGTCTTTCTTTCTTTTACCTTTTTTATCAGACACAACGCAGAACCACACTGGTTACACTTGGTGCCGTGACCCCTCACATCGCCAATCCTCCTCCCCCACTGCTGCCGCTATTTTCCCGCCTCCTCTCTGCAGCTGTGCGCTGTATGCCAGGGTCCTGTGCCCTGCGCTTTGACTCACAGGTTTTTATATTGTGCCTGTGTGACCAATGCCCCGCAATTTGGCTTGCAGGCATCTCTGTCACGTGTGAACTTAAACGGCAAATTCGTAGATGATCATTTCTGTCACTGTTTCATATTGTTGCCTCAAATTATACAGGCACGGATTGTAATTTATTTATTTATTTTTTTCTATTGGTATTGGCTTTTACAGTCTGTTTTAATTGAGAGGAGAAAACAACATTTGATTTTATTTTCTATGGTGTTTTGATTCTTTGATGTTTCCCCCCCCCCCCACATTTCATTGTTTTGTGAAGTTTTACATAATTGTGTGTGGGGGTTAGGCTCGTTTTTTTTTTTTTTTTGTTAAACAGTGATATCTCACTTGGGCCAACATGTTAGGTGAGGAAACTGCGGATAGCGCTATGCCTGATCTGTTCTTTGCGGGGAGTAATGTGACCTTTGGTTTGGGGAGGGGTCATCAGATTGCTCCAAAGTGTTTTGGGAGGGGTAGGCCAGTAGTCCCGGGTATTGGTACCCACACTGTAGACCAGTCAGTGATGCACTCACCATTAATGCCAGCAGCTAGCTCCACACCAGCTGCTTGCGAACGCCAAACACACACCCAGGCTGTCACTAGTGACATGTTGAGCAGCTTGATTACTGACTTAGCAAAACAAATTGGGGAAAATATCACATCCTCTCTTAACTCTATGCACCAGCCAGCCCCCACCCAGCCACAGTCTCCCCAGAATGTGCCCTCGAGCTGCAATGACCAGTCCCAGCTGAAGGTTGTTGTTCAGTCAGACACCAAAGCTCCACCATACGTCAAGGGTGACAACACAGATCTATTTCCCATCGGTGAATGGGAGGACATGATAAGATGTTAGCTGCACAGAATCAGCTGTGACACAGATGAAGAAATGTTTGCCATATTAATGTCTAGACTGACTGGCAAAGCCAGAGATGTGGTCAAGGTGTCACTTCGTTGCCGCCCTGAGTTGAATCGGAATGATCTTATTACTGCTGTGTTTGACATACTGAGGTCTAACTTCAGCGACTTGACATATTCCAGCCTGCCCATGAAAGATTTCTACAGTACTGTGCCACGTCCAGGTGAGAATGCCATGGATTACTGGATCCGGTTGAACAAGTCTATTGACGCTGCTGATGAGTGTCTCCGCAGGCGCGGCAAGCTGGTAGAGGACCCCAGTAGTGGGGTTGTTTCGATGTTCATTAATCACTGTCCTGACCACAGTCTTGCCTTGTCTTTTCAACTGAAGGCCCCTGAGGAGTGGACTGCAGCTGAGGTTCAGAGCCGTCTGGACAACTATGTGAGCAAAATGAGACAGTCTAGTGTTTTGTCTCATAATACAGCATGTCTGTCCATCCCACATCAGAGCCCTGTTGCTGTTAACAGCCAGCCCCACTCCAGCGGTGCTCAAGCAGTCCCAGTAACACATGAGCCAGCCTCGTATCTTATGCCCTCTGTTCCCTCTGCAGCCACATGTCAGCCTCATGGCAGCAGAGGGCTGCTGCACACATGGTAAGTGTGCAGCAGCCCTCTGCTTGTCCTCCCTTGACTCCTCATGTCATGCCCCCATCTTTGCCAGTTTCCGGCCCTCCTCCAGCTGAGCCAGGTGTTCAACAGATGGTAGCACTGTTTGACAAGGTTCTGTCCATGTGCACTGCATCACTAGCCACTGGTCCTAGGTGCCCACAACCCACAGGTCATTCCCATGGGCACCGCAGTGCTCATCGTGCTTCGTGCAGAGTGTGTGGCTCACATGAACACACAACCCATGTGCATTGTAGGCTGTACAAGCTATGCTACAACTGCTTTGACCCTGGACACATGAGGCGTGAATTCCCACAGTTGCACCAGAAACCAAGCATTTCAGTCCCTCCTCCCACCAATGCTGCTTTAAACTAGCCAGCCCATGTAACGAGAGGGGTAGCATGGGCAGTGTTGATGAAACCCCCAGAAATGCAACAGACCCAGAAGCCATATAAGTTAACTGCTGTAGTAGCCTCTCTGATGAGAAGACTGTTATTATGGGTTCACAAAGAGTTGGCAGGGCTAGTGAGTTGTTTTACACCCCAGTGTCCGTCAGTGGCCGGTGCTCCTTAACAGGCATGCTTGATTCAGGAAGTATGTCATGCACACTAAGTGAAGAGGCTGATAGCAAGCTAAGAGCTGCTGGTGTTGCTCTGATTCTGCAGCAGGTCTCTGAAAATGTGGTGCTGGTTGGTTGCGGTGGCCTTCTCACACAACCCAAATGCATCTATGATTTGGACATTGAAGTATATGGGTCAAGGTTTCTTTTGCCAACGTTTGTGGTTCCTGGGCAAAAAGATGAACTCATTGTGGGGAGCAATGTGATCTGGCCCATCATTCAGAAGATGAAGGCTGATACAAAGTACTGGGAGCTTAACTCCAATTACACTGGCACTGATTGTGAAGACTTCCTGCAGTTGCTGAGCTGTATCTCGGTGGTCTGCTCCTGTGTTGCCAGATAAAGTAGGTACAGTCAGGTTGCGGAAGAGTGTCACCCTCCTGCCATAAAAAGAATATGTAGTTTGGGGAAAGCTGCCACCTTCTGCCCTTGTGTCTCCAGGAAGTACTGTCGTTGTGGAACCCACGTCAGCCCGTTCCACTCCAAAGAACATAATGGTGGGGCGCATTATAACACCCATGTGGGGAGATCATTGGGTCCCTATGAAAGTCCTTAACCCAACAGAGAGCCCTGTGACACTTCGTCGCAATGCTAAGATTGCGGATGTCTTTCCTTGTATTGCTGTAGAGGACCTGCCCATCACTCAAGGTCTCTGCGAGACTCTGACTGACCAGCATACCAGTTTTCCTCCCTCATCAGACTCTGTGCCTGACTCTGCACAGCTACTCATAGACGCTGGGTTGGCTGATATTGACATTGAGGGCTGCGAAGTGTCAGATGGGTGGAAGAGGAAATTGGTGAAGCTTGTGTTGACTTACCAAGATGTGTTCTCTTGAGACAAACTGGACTGTGGTGAGGCGAAAGACTTTGTCCATCGTATCCACCTCACTGACGACCACCCTTTCAGGCTTCCCTATCGCAGAGTACCCCCGGCTCACTATCATAAGTTGCGAGAGGTGCTGTCAGACATGGAGATGAAAGGCATCATCAGTAAGTCCACCAGCGAATACGCCTTGCCACTGGTAATGGTTTGGAAGAAGTCAGGTGACTTGAGGATATGCACTGACTTAAGCTGGCTCAATGCCAAAACCGTTAAGGATGCTCACCCACTGCCCCATCAGGCTGACTGTCTTGCTGCCCTTGGTGGGAATGCTTTCTTCAGCACCATGGACCTCACATCCGGGTTCTACAACATTCCCCTCCATGAGTCTGACAGACGGTACACGGCTTTCACTACACCTCTTGGCCTGTATGAGTACAACAGACTTCCCCAGGGTCTGTGCAAAAGCCCAGCATCTTTCATGCGGATGATGCTCAGCATCTTTGGTGACTTGAACTTTTCCAGCCTCCTGTGTTATCTTGATGACCTGCTGGTGTTTGCACCTTCAGAAGAGGAGGCCCTAAAATGTCTTGAGATTGTTTTCTCTAGCCTGAGGACCAGCAATCTGAAGCTGGCACAGAAAAAATGTCACTTTCTCAGACGCTCTGTGAGGTTTTTGGGTCATGTCGTGGATGCTGGTGGTGTCTCGGTTGATCAGGATAAAGTGAGGGTTATCGCCAGTTTTCAGAAGACTGACCTTATGGATGGTGACGGTTGCACCCCTTCTCAGAAGAAAGTGAGATCCTTCCTTGGCATGGTGATGTTTTACCAGCATTTCATTCCAGGGTGCTCTCGTATTGCGAAGCCACTCTTTGCTCTAACTGCTGGTCAGAAGAGGACTAAAGGCTGCCATGGGAGTCGGAAACCTGGAACCTTTCACAAGCTCACCCCTCAAGACTGGACTCCTGCTTGCGAGAAGGCATTTGAGGGACTCAAAGGTTCACTCCTCAGCTGTGCGGTGCTGGCACATCCTGATTTTGAGAGGCCATTCATCCTTTCAACTGACGCTTCCATGGATGGGCTGGGTGCTGTCTTATCCCAGGTGCCAGCTGGTGAGGAGAGAGCAAGACCTATAGTCTTTGCTAGCAAGTCTCTCAGCCACAGTCAGGCCAAATACCCAGCACACCGGCTTGAATTTTTGGCTCTGAAGTGGGCTGTGTGTGATAAGTTCAGCCACTGGCTCAAGGGTCACCGGTTCACTGTCTGGACTGATAACAATCCTCTCACATACATTCTGACTAAGCCAAAGCTGGATGCCTGTGAACAGCGTTGGGTCTCTAAGCTTGCACCATACTGCTTTGAGATCAAATATGTTCCTGGGAAGCTGAACATCGTGGCAGACACCCTGAGCAGGGAACCGTTTGTGAGGCCTTTGGCCCAGCGCCTCCTGTTGGAGCCCTACCTTGAGCTGCTAGAGCAAGTCAGTGATGTGAAAGATGCCAGTGTCCAAGATGCCTTCCGTTTGACCTGTCAACCTCAATCGATACGCAGTGCTCCACCCTCTGCTGTACTCGATGTGTCTCTGTCAACTGATGACGTGTCTTCTCTCATGTCTTCCCTCTGTGAGTGGGAGTCTGCTTCTCGCCAGCGTGCAACATCCCTCGTTGGTCACCTGACCTCCATTAGTCCACCTGACTGTGATGTCTCCCATGCGCTGTCCCATGTTGATCTCCTGTCTCATCAAACAGGGGATCCTGTGATCTCCAGAGTAGCCCGCTATGTTGAGCGTAAGCGCAGACCCTCCAGACGTGAGCACTGTCATGAGAACCAACATACGTTGCGGCTCCTGAAACAATGGGATAAGCTCACATTCCTCAATGGTGTCCTCTACAGAGTTGTGAGGGACCCACTGACCAAACACAAGAGATTCCAGTTTGTGGTACCTGACTCCCTAAAACAAGTGGTGCTGTCTGGCATACACGACAATGCTGGTCATCAAGGTCAACCTCGCACACTCTCCTTGGCTCGTCAACGTTTCTTCTGATATGATATGGAGAAGGATGTGCGCGATTATGAGGGAAATTGCCACAGGTGTGTTCTCAGCAAGACCCCAGAGCCAGCAGCTAGGGCCCCGTTGGAAAGCACTAAGACCTGTGCTCCACTGGAACTTGAGTGCATTGACTTCTGGTCAGCTGAGGACAGCAACAAGTCAGTGGATGTCCTTGTGATTACTGACCACTTCACAAAATTAGCACATGCATTCCAATGCCCGGATCAGACAGCTAAGAGAGTTGCTAAAAAGCTCTGGGATGGATTCTTCTGTGTGTATGGCTTCCCTCAGCGCATTCACTCTGACCAGGGAGCTAGTTTTGAGAGTGAGCTGCTTGCAGAGCTTCTGGTTTTGGGTGGCGTTACCAAATCCCACACTTCACCATACCACCCCATGGGTAATGGTACCACAGAGAGATTTAATCGCACCCTTGGAAACATGTTACGGTCCCTCCCCCCCAGATGTAAGCAGAAATGGCCGCAGATGATACAGTCCATGACGTTTGTGTATAACTGTACGGCACACGAGACCACCGGCTTTGCGCCATTCTACCTGATGTTTGGGAGGGTCCCAAGGTTGCCAGTTGACCTCATGTTTCGGGATGTCCTTCATGATGACACCATTTGTGACTATGATACCTATGTCAAGTAACTGATGGATGACCTGCGCTCTGCCATGCTCCAAGCCCAGGAGCACAGCACGATGGAGCAGAGACACCAGTCTGACCAGTACAACAGAAAGGTGTAGGGTCTGCCTCTTTCACTAGGGGACCAGGTGTTGTTGGCAAATAAGGGAGTCAGAGGAAAAAGGAAGCTCTCTGACAAATGGGAACCTGTTGTGTACACAGTAGTCGACTTGGATCCTGGTCTTCACATCTGCCATATGAGAGACAAAGAAGGTCATGAGCGTGTGGTGCATCACAACCTGCTCCTTCAAGTTAACTTTTTGCCCTTGGACACAACATTGAATGACAATGCTGCACATCCTGCTGTGAGCATTGTCAGTGGCCCCCCTGAGTCTGACCTGGATGGGTCTGTGACATCTTTTGGGGACACAGGAGCTGTACCTCCTGCCACCTGTACTGTGGATTCCATCTCCAGCATTGGCGAGTGTGATGACTGCACACTATCATGGATCCATCAGCAATCCGCCGCTGTCGAAGATGGCGTTCATGAGACCCCTCCTATGATGGGTGCTCCTGATCTTGGTGGGCTGGCTGGTGATGGAGCCTCCCCAGGCTCCTCTGCTGACTCCCATAGTTTTCATTCTCTTGAACCCGAAGATGTGGACTTGGATCAGGGACTTACCACACGTTTTGGTAGAATCATTAAACCAGTTCGGCGCTTGATCGAATCAATGGCTCGACTCGAAACACTCCTTGGTGTTGAACCTGTTCAAGCAGCGGTTATCGATGTGTGAATTTGTTTATTGCTGTATGTTGTCCATTGCTATTGTTTTTGGTAAAGAATAATAGAGGCACAGAGTCGATTGTATTTTGTCAGTTGTGCAGTCTGATGGTGATGCCCATAGATATTATGGCCTGTTTTGTGTGGTGTAAATGGCACCTCATTTTGTCTATTGTGTGTCCTGGGATCTTTCTAGGCGCCGAGCGGGTCTCAGGTCTCTTATCCTCCTTGGAGGAAGCTATGTTGCTGATCTAATTCATTGGATATGTGATGTGAATTTGTTTGAGGCCACTGTATCTGTTGTTGTGGGTGTATTTATACATTTCATTATTTTTTTTTGTGTGTACTCTTTAGGATTTTGTGTAATTCTTGGGGGGGGGGGGGGGGGGGGGGGGCGTGAATGTAACAGTGTCATAAATCACATCTTGTTATAATTACACAAAATGTGTTCTAAACCCCCAAACCGTTCCTTTTATACCTGACTTTTAGGACCTCCAAGCCTGTAGTTATGTTCATTATCAGCTAGAGTAAATGGCCTGCATTTGTATAGTGCTTTTCTAGTCCCTAAGGACCCCAAAGCGCTTCACACTACATTCAGTCATTCACCCATTCACACACACATTCACACACTGGCGATAGCAAGCTACATTGTAGCCACAGCTGCCCTGGGGCGCACTGACAGAGGCAAGGCTGCCGGACACAGGCGCCACTGGGCCCTCTGACCACCACCAGTAGGCAAACATGGGGTTAGTATCTTGCCCAAGGATATTTGGCGTGCAGCCAGGAGGCAGCCTGGGATCGAACCACCAACCTTCTGATTAATGGCTGACCTGCTCTGCCACCTGCTGACCTGCTCTGCCACCTGAGCTACAGCCACCCCAAGAGACCCTCCTCATTCTTTTCTTCTTCTTCTTTGGTGCAATCCTATAAATACAGTGTACCCCTTTTGCCTCTCCCCTTTTCTACAATTCCCTGGTGGGAGAGGTGGGTGTCATTTCTTTCCAACACCTTAAAACACACATATAATTCATATTTAGCCACTCTGATGTTTCTGATTGCGATTTTAGTTCAATTATTGCCATTATTAAGCCTGTTTTTGTTAGATGTTATAAGTGTGTAGTATGTGTGTATCATAAATGTGTTTTAGGCGCCATAAATGCTAGCATGAATATCTACTCCTTGCTAGCTTGGAAGTTGTGGTGGGTTGAGCTAACCCTCTTCCCCACTGTTTGTATTTGGTCGTAGGAGCTGGAGTGGGCAAATTATTTACTTGGAGGTCTTTCTTTCTTTTACCTTTTTTATCAGGTATGTCGGATTTCATGTTGTTGTTTTTGTTTTATCTTATGTCAAATATGTTACGTGTAAATGCATACTTTATGTTTAATGTAAAAATAAATGCCGCCCTTTTCTACAATTCCCCTGTGGGAGAGGAGCTGGAGTGGGCAAATTATTTACTTGGAGGTCTTTCTTTCTTTTACCTTTTTTATCAGACACAACGCAGAGCCACACCGGTTACACAACCTTTAGGGGTGGGGTGTGGGGGGGATTTTCAATCCATAGCCATAACTAACTAACTAACTATATATATATAATGTTTAACCTGAGTAGCAAAAGATCGCAGGGGGTTGAAAACAATACGCCAGGAGTTAGCTGTGCTCGCGGACTCTTATCAAGCCTTGACCTCCCGGTCAGCTATTGCGCTGGTGGATAACAGAGCTCTCCGAAAATGTGGAAGCACTTTTGCAAATATGTGATATTTTGATAAATTAAGTAGATATTTGAGCATTAAACGGCTACATTCTTGGCTGAAAATATCTTAAAATGTTATTTTGTGACCCAGAAAGGGTAGTCTGGGGAAAAGGAGGACCACATTTGTCGGCCACGGTTGTCGGAGCCTGTGCGTACTTGTAAGCGCGGCAATGGCGGAGGAGCGCAGCTAAAAAACTTATTACTTTTTCTGGGTCACAAAATAAACTTTTAAGATATTTTCAGGCGAGAATGTAGCTGTGTAAACTATTTCATACTATTTCACGTGATTCAGTTTATTTTGAAAAGTCTCATCAGGATCTTGAGCTTTATTGTGAAAGGTTTATGTGGAAAATAAACAAGCGGGCACGTGATGGTTTTACCGTCGTTGTTGCTAATGACAACGCATAAAAACAGGCGCTTGTCCGTCCGTAGTGTGGTTGTATTAAATATAAGAGAAAGAGAGAACTTTAAGAAATTAATATAGCCACTACAGTGACCATCAAAACGATGAAAAAATATTGCTGTAAACAGTTTATTTTGCAACACCACGAAACAAACGATAGCGTAAAATGAAACGATAGACGTTTTTATATTGTCATCCGATATATATCGTTATATGAACAGCCCTACCTCAGAGATGTTTTTACTGGCAGACTTCAGCGGAAAGCCAGTATTATCATCTCACAGCAGACTGCAGTCTGAGGAGTATGTCAGCTGTAGATTCCTTTGAGTGATTTATAGTAAATATTGGTGACAAAAATTGGGTTTGAAGGCCTGATTTACTCCGTGAATCATACATTTAATTTATCACTATCTGTAGTCAAAAGTTACAAAAAAGCCTTCATGTAACAGACAGTTTTTTGAAAAAGACAAACTCAAAAAGAATACAGTCCAGTTATGTCTTTATTATCTTTGGCTAGATCAAAGATGAAAGCTAGATCACTCTGACTTGAAAATCTGTAACTTATCACTCCTTGTCAAAATATTCCCCTCTGAACTGCAGTGTGTTCTATCTGAGAGGATGTCGCCATTTGTCCACTGCATGATCTACATCTCCTTGGATGATGTCCACATATAATATCCAAGCACAGCATGCACACAAACCTCTCCAGTTGTCCAGATACCAAACATAATATGAAGATTACTTGGGGTCGGAACACCCTACCCTGTCTTAATTCTATGGCTTTTAGTTTACTTGTATTGCTATGTATCGCTTTTATTTTATTTATCTCTTTAGTTTCAAACAGTTGTACAGCACTTTGTTTGAAAGCGCTTTATAAATAAAGTTATTATTATTATTATTATTATTATTACATGCTTTTGAATAGGTGGGGCAGTATTTGAAAACTAAAATAAAGTGTCTTGTAGTGCTACTTTAGTTCATTTATTTCTTTATGTGCAGGAGGATGGTCTCCTCTCTAGGTGCTGAAGTCAGCAGTGCACTAGATGGCACCACCAGAGGCCTGAAGAGATAAAAGAAGTGGCAACACAAAAGGAACTGATGTTTTGACAAAGAGACGAGAGCAGAGCAAAGGAAGAATCTGGCCTAAAAGGTAAAGCAAGCACTGAATACAGCTGTAAACATATCTGTCAACTGTTTATTTCTTGAAAATGCAGAGCAATATGCTTTGTTTAGTTAAGCATTAGTTAAATGTGTTAAACAGTCAAATAAAAGTTCACTGTATTTACACTGCATGCATACGATTAGTTAGAAATAGTGAACAAAGTGGGCTTTTAAATGACTTTAATAAACCTCATGTTCTGTTTTTATCCTAAATTAACTCCTAAAATTAATTTTACTAAAACATCACCTTGTTCCATCTTGACTTCTTTTCTTGAACATTTTCACATAGCCAAACTCTCATAATCTATCATTACTCTTCTTTGCTTCTTGTATTTGAAATGACAGTGGAATAAAGTAGGAATGCTACAATAAGGGAGTAACAAGGCAGGCTTTTACAGGAAAAACAAATACTTATACTGTAAGTACTGCATAATTTCTTGTCTAAATGCTCTGTACTTTTTGAGATGTGGGCTGTATTATGTTTCAACCTTCCTTAACTTGCTGGTATTTTGCAGAAAATGAGACCCTTGTTTTGAAGGTTATGTTTGAACAGTGATTGTAAAAAACGAGTTAAATCGAGTTAAATTAGACTTGGCTCCATCATTATAAGGTGATGTAACCCAGCAAATTTACATGGTATTTATTTTTTCTTAAAAGTTGGTAAGGGAAAGGCAAGGCTCGCAAAATTTCAAAATCCCTGGTAGCCCTTTGGGCAGGGACTCTTCAGTTTTTGGTAGCCCAAAATAAATTTAAGTAGCCCGAATAAAAAAGAGCAATTTTTTGATTGATGTTTTGTTTCCTGCTTTGTTTCCTTTACAATATTATACATTAAAGTATAATATTGTAACGGAAACAAAACAATCAAAAAATTGTTGAAACACAAATTACAACATTGTATAAAAATTACAATCATCAACTCAAATACTTGGTTCTAATTGAACAGAAATTTCTATGAACTTGTAAGAACTGTGTAGAACATGAATCAGTCTGTGTCAGATCCTGAATTTGAAATTTCCACTGAAGTCACGGGTAAGAGGCAAGTGGAACCAAGATCGAGGCCATTTGCTTTTTGAAGTTTGCAAAGACTGCTAAATTTTGCCAGTGGTAGTTCACTCTTTGCAACATAGTACGCTGTTCTAAACAGATTTTTCAGGCTTATTTTTAGTATGTTATTTGCAATTGGTGTTTGGTCTGGGAAAGATATTGCAGACTGAGCAACAATGCGTTTCTTGCATTTCTCATGGGTTCTAATGGGGGCCTTTCTTAAAATTACTGGTCCCAGTAACAAAGGCGCTTGTCGACTCAGAAATCGAGGGAAAACCAACAACACACCCGGCAGAACACTATGTTATTTGGTTTGGACTCCTTCTGACATTTCTTTGGAGGTGGAGGAACACCAAAGTAATTGCTTAAAGGAGCTTGCTTCTTCGACATCTTTAAGAGTTCTAAACAAATGTCTGTCCTCCTCCAGAAAATCTTATGCACGCAAACACGCGTTGCAACTTCTTATCTTGTGCGCGTTTTTTATTTTGACAGCGAATGCGCACCTGCGGACCACTTATGTGCATCCCTGGTTATTTAGCTTGACATATTGCAGTCACAGAAACCATAAAGCTGCACTTTATTTTTGCCTTATAGTCTGATTTGTCATAACTTTTCTGTTTTGTGGTAAGCTTTTCTTTGGCTGTCACTTCTTCACCCTGACCTGTCTTATTTGGCTCAGCAGAACTAAAATATATATCCTGCTGCTTTTACACACGCACTCACATAACGCTCAGCGATTCTCTGCGCGATCAACCTCTCACATGTTTAAGCTTGCTGCCGGAGATTTCACTTGTCATGTTTGCATAGTAAGCTAACGATTGATAAGACGATGTCAGAGGAATTGGTGCGCAAATTATCGTCACTCACCAATCAGTGCTGTCGCTCTCTATACACAGTTCGCGCGATTGCAAAGTGAAAGCAAAAAACAAGCGCAAATTCAAACGCGATTTCAATATGCCACATATTGACAGTGGCTCACCGATGCCAATGACATAATTACCCAGCTACATTTCTGAAAGAATGCAAAAGCATTGACATATATTTTTCCTTCCTATGATAACCCGACGGGCAGGGCAGAGATAGATTTTGGCAACCCGACTGGAAAAATCGCTAGCCCCGGGACGTCGGGCTAGCGATTTTGCGAGCCGTGAAAGGAGTCCTTATCACATGCATATCAATGTAATGAATATTAAATAAAGATGTAAAAAGGCAAAAGTAATCCATTTTATAATATGGCCAATGCCATATTGAAAATACAACATATTTTTAGAGTAAGATAGGAAAATATTGTTTGTTTTTCTGCAAAATTACCATGAAATTAGAGAATACTTCAAATTACTTATGCACAACTTAAGTTTACTTACAGTATTATTATTTCCTTGTTCATGTAAAAACATAAACCCTTTATTCTAGTCTGCCTACGTTTAAGTATTTAAGTGCAATTACATTATAATTTTAAATGTAACACATTGGAATTTCATTTAATTACAGGAATTTCCCCCTTAGTTGCGAGCCGTATTATAAAGTGCTATCCATAAAACCCCTAATTATCAATCTTGTTTATTAACACGGGCTTCCTGCTTCAGTCTCTGTGCATGCTGATGTAAAACGGGGTGTTTGAGTAAGAAAAATGATCACGGCAAAACACAACACAGGTCCTGAGAGAAAGGCAGAAGACCAGTGCTTCAGAAACCAGTTAATCCTAGTATGAGATGTGTTTCAAGTAGTCCAGAGTGTACTGTTGCAGTTATTGTTTCATCCCCAAAGTGTCAGCTGTTAAACTTTAAACTTGATCAATTTGAACACAAAGTTCTTAGAGGGCATTCAGGTGTGACACTCTTATAGAGAGCGCACAGAGATTTTAAAGTGACTTTATTTATTTTTTTTATTTTTGGACAAATTAAAGTGAAATCATTCTCTGTATTGAATAGTCTTTACTACAGTGCTGTAACATATGACAAATTTGACAGAACATTAAACCAAGCATAACAAACAAAAGTACATATACGTGAATTTTCTGCATTTATTTCAGCAATTTATTGGCTTCTTTAGGTTCTATTACTTAAATACAGCTTAACAAACTGCATCTGAAAATTATCTTACCACAGCTCAGAATCTATATCGTAAGGATACCTCAATAAGACAGAGTGTGAACTTCCTGCTAGAGAAGTTTTCTTCACAAAGTTTAAGGACAGACTTAATCTGAGCACAGAATGTAAACAAACAAAGATGCTGGTATTCTGCTTAACTCTTACTCTGCTCTCTGTTCTTCTTCTCCACTTGTGTTTTTTTCCCCTCTTGTTTCTTCTGATTTGAAGGCACCATGAACAACACAGTAAACCTGACCTCTCATCAAGATTTGTGGCGCAATGTGACGATTGGAAACACCACCTGGGTTTACCGTCCTGCTGTGAACTCGGCTCTTAATGATGCCATTTCAGCAGTGGTTATAATCATAATCATCATCAACATGGTTTCACTTGGATGCACCATGTAAAGACATAAACATGAACAAAAGGAGGTGCTAAAAGCTGTGGAAAGTCATTACGCCAGCTGAAATCAGTAAATAGAAAGCAATCCTGCCGCTTAACGCAAACTAATTTCAGCAGTTTCAGTCCCAAGCCTATAAAAAGGTGTCTCATTACCAAGGTGTCACACAAGAAACATCAGATGAAGGGTAAAACAAACAAGATTTCTCAAGACCTTCGCAGCCTTATTGTTCCAAAACATAGTGATGGCATTAGTTACAGATAAATGTCTAAACTAGTGAAGGTTCCAGTGTAGCACTATTGGGGCCATAATTTGGAAGTGGAAAGAACATAATTTCACCATAAAATGGACATGACCAGGTGCTACCAGACAGACGAGAGAAAAGAAACATCAGAAGAGTTCAAGTCCAAGAGTCAAGGACAGAAAGACCTGGAATCAGCAGGTACGATTGTTTCAAAGAAAACAATAAGTAATGCATTAAAACGCCATAGTCTGTAAGCATGCTCATGAAGCAAGACTCCATTGCTGAAGAGAAAGCATTTTGAAACATGTTCAATGTTTGCTGAACAAAATTTAGACACATCTGTGAAATACCGGGGGAATATAATTTGGTCAGACCAAAACAGAACTCTTTGGATGCCGTAATGCACACCATGTTTGGAGGTCAAAAGGCACTGCACATTACCCTAAAATCACCATACCGACAGTGAAGTTTGAAGGTGGGAACATCATGGAGTGGGGGTATTTTTCAGCATATGGCATTGGCATGCTTCATATAATTGAAGGAAGGATGAATGGAAAAATGTACCGGGACATTCTTGATGAAAATCTGCTGTCATCTACCAGGATGATGACGATAAAACAAGGGTGGACGTCCCAAACACAGATCCAAGGAAACTCTGTTAGTTATGGATATGCCTGGTTTAAATTTCTTTGTGTGGATTGGATGGGTTGTTAGTGACATCTGCCTTTGAAATGATGTCAGTACCACCTTTAGAAATATATTCACTTAGCAAATTGGTAAAGTGTTCAATACTTATTCAATACTGCCTTTGAAATGGCAAGGTGTCACCTGAGTGAGCCAGAATAGGTGGCAAGAGTGAGGCAAGACTATGCTTTTCTGCTCCGACTGCTGCCCCATGACCTGAACCTGGATAAGCATCAGGAAATGGAAGGAAGGAAGGAAGGAAGGAAGGACTGATTATTTTTACTCAAACTGGAATAAAATCTTCAAATATTTACAGATACAGGATTTCGGAATAATACTTATTGCTATGAATACAGAAAACTGAAAGTTTACCTTTTTGAATTGAAATGAACTTTTTAACGTTTTGAAGTGTGTTTATATATCCAGTGATATTATTTCTGATCAGTTTTCTACCTTCTTCTGTTTCCAGTATCACCTTATGAAACCTAAGGGGGTGGCTATTGCAGTTGTGTCCCAGTATGTGATCATGCCTCTTACAGCCTTTTTCTTGGCTAAGGTTGGTATTACGTTAAATAAGATTAGAAATAATACTTCATATAAAGTTAGTTCCCTGCAAAATTTTTGAAGAGATTCATAATAAAAATGAGAAAACTATATAAACTGACTTAACCAGAAAGAAGATTAATATTAAAACAAATCAATTTGTTTGTCTTTTTTTTAAAAAAAAAAGCATTTTCTTTTTCCATGCTGTCGGCATACTTCACAAGAGCTCTCATTTTGGGTAATAAAGATCTTTATGATATAAAGGGGCCTGATTATTCATGTTTTTTTTTATGTGAGGAAAATCATTTTAAATTCAACTCTGAATTTAACAGGGAACCAATGAAGAGAAGCTAATATGAGGGAAATCTGATTTCTCTTTCCAGTGTCATTTAGTACTCTTGCTCTTCACCATATAATACATAGTGGCCCAATATAATTGAATTTGTGTTGCTGTGCCAGTATATAACTGACACCAGATCAGCACTTGTATCACTGTTAAACCTTGTTACTGGCACCCTGTAAGAGGTTATTGCGATTTTGTGTTACAGGGGTTCCAGTTGAGTGATATAACAGCTGTGAGTGTTCTGGTCTGTGGCTGCTGTCCTGGAGGAACTAACTCCAACACATTGACTCTGGCACTAAAGGGGGGCATGAACCTCAGGTACACATGGGAAGTTATATTCTTGTAATACATTTATATTAAAAATGTAATTTGAGGTGATCATAACCCTTGTCTTTCCCTTCAGCATCGTGATGACTTCCTGCTCCACGTTGTTGGCTATGGGTATGATGCCTCTCCTGCTCTACATCTACTGCCAGGGTTTCCCCAGCGTGCCCGTATGTTCAAATCATCTTATCGTTGGTCTTGACCCTTGTCCCGTGTGGCATTGGCATCCTCATCAATACCTACAGGCCGCAGTATTCGAAGAGGGTCACAAAGGTTTGTGAAGAGAATGAAGGTCAGACAGATCACTAGAACTGATTAACAGTGTTGATTAATCAGTTGGTGCAGGGATGGCAAATAATGACTTTAATAACTGATATTTGTTATGTTGTTTAACAAAAAACAAAAGACAATAGAAAACCTGTGGATTCTGTCATCTTAAATGTTAGGATTTACTGATTTTTTTTCACTTGACAGACAGAGAAATTGAATTACTCTAGACATCAATCTGTGAACTGATACAATTCCCGAGACTTGATAATTTGTAAGGCTTTGGACACTTTGGACACACATCAGATCTCCAAAGAAAAAAGCATGCTGAATATCTATAATAATGTTAAATGGGTAATGTGTTAGGAATGAAGAAATTCCATCTGATGGAAACGAGAATCATTAACCTATAGAGAGGTGAATTCAAAGACACCCGAAAATCAAAAAAAAAAAAAAAAATGTAAAAGGTTAGTGCATTTTGCTCAAATTTCATTGTAGTTTGTAGCTTGTCTAAGGATCTCAAACAGATACCTAATGGTAGTCAGAGTGCTGTTGCCTAGCCTGTAGAGGTCTCTGCATTCCTTTGATAAGCCCCCGCTAACCATCACTGACCCACCTGCTCTCATCTGTGAAAAGCACAGGGTGGACCTGCCAATTCTGGCATTCCATGGCAAATGCCAAATGAGGCTCCACAGTGTCAGGGAATGAGCAGAGGTGTCACGGTCTGCGGCGGGCGGACCGTGTGTGGGAGTGTGAGGTTCCAGGTGCAGACATAGACGAGGAGACAGTACTGAACTTGAAACGAAAAGCGAGCCTTTATTTGGGCTGATTAACGTGGCAAACAACAGAAAGTACAGAGGCAAAACTAAACTAGAAGCTGAACTGGGAAAACTAAGAACTGACACTAAACTCAGACAGCAGGGAAAGCGAAGACAGGGTGACAACGATGCATATGGGAGACTACTATGAACAGGACTCTGTGCTGGAACAACAAAGAACTATACACGTAAGCAACATGATCAGCACAGAGTCCTGAAACCTGGCGTAACATGGGGGAAGTTGAACAGACGACGCGGCCACGAACAAAGGAAGACTGAGGACTTAAATACACACATGAGGTGATCAGGGGAAGTGGAGACACATGAGAACACAGCTGACTAGAAGGAAACATAATGACAATACAGGGGAGAGTAACACTAACTACAATGAACAAAGAACACCATCCTCTTTCAAAATAAAACAGGAAACACAGAGACATAGACATGGAGATAGAACATGAACTTAACCTAACCAGAGACATGAAACATGACAGGTAGACACACGGACCAGGGAGAGATGACAAAAGGGACTAAGAAACCAAGGACTAAACTGCAAACTAGAAAACAACTAAATGCGTTAAACTACACATGTGGATACAAAAATATGCATTAGAACTTAAACCCTGGGCCTCATGGCCCAGTACCGTGACAAGAGGGCCCACTAGAGGACGTCTGGCCCTCAGGCCACCCTTATGAAAGAGACATTCACACAATTTTATAGGGCTCTGACAATGCTCATCCTGTTCCTCCTTGCACAAAGGAGCAGATACAGGTAGAGCAAGGGTAGCTACCTGAACGCTACTCCAACAGAGGTCATTATATTTTTAATAATTTTACATCTTCACTCCGTACAACACTCTAGCTCCTCTGGAAAAAAGAAAAAGACTCAAATAGGAAGTACTTGACTCCCTGGTATAACTTTCAAACGGGCATCTTAAAGCAGATAACTCGTAGGCTGGAGAGGAAATGGTGTCTCACTCATTTACAGGATCAGCCAGGAAAAATATTTTTTGGCTCAAGAAAAAAAGAGGATTTAAAATCCTCCTGATCACATACAAGGTCTTAAATCTTGAATCGATTTTTAAGACTTCGTAATACCATTTCACCTTAATAGAGAACTTCTGCTCTCAGACTGCAGGCTTAGTTGTGGTTCCCAGAGTATTTAAAAGTAGAATGGGAGGCAGAGCCTTCAGCTGTCAGGCTGTTGCCTCTTCTTTGAAACCAACTCCCAGTTTGGATTCGGGAGACGGACACCCTCTCTATTTTTTAAGATTAAGCTTAAAACTTTTTGACAAAGCTTATAGTTAGGGCTGGATCAGGTGATCCCGAAGCCTCCCTTAATTATGCTGCAATAGGTCTAGGATGTTGGGGCTTCTGAAGAAGTGTTTCTTCTTTACTCACTATGTGTTTATACACCACTCAGCATTTAATCATTGGTTATTATTAATCGATGGCTTGTGACTTTGTCCTGTTTTCCTCCTGTCAATCCGAACTGGTCACAGCAGATGGCCACCCATCAGTGAGCCTGGTTTTGCCGGAGGTTTCTTCCTGTTAAAAGGGAGTTTTTACTTTCCTCTGTGGCCAAAGCGATTGCTCATAGGGGTCATATGATTATTGCTACTTAACTGACCAGATCAATATCCCAGAAGTTTCATTTACTTGATGCTATACTCTGAAAAGTGTTCCTTTAATTTTTTGAGCAACATAGAACCAAAAGAGAAGTCAAACACTGATTTATTCCCTCTCTTGTTGCTGTTGTTAGGTAGGCATCAATATCTTGCTGATTTTTACTGTGGTGACCTTGACCTTAGCTATTATTGCAAACGGACGCTACATCCTGACTGTGCTGTCTCCTTCACTCTTGGCCATCGCTGGTCTCATGCCTTTGATAGGCTACTGCTTTGGATATGTCTTCTCTTCAATCTTCAGACTCAGCCAAAGGTAGGTTATTTGCTTAATTCAGTCATTGATCGATATTATCGACATTGATGATCCTATGAGGTTTGGAAAAATATATAAATAGATCTCTCTCTCTATATATATAGAGAGAGAGACAGACACACAGGCAGGTAGATAGATATGACTTGTAAATAATCCTTCCTTGCCTTCAGGGAGCGGAGGACCGTTTCCATGGAAACAGGCTGTCAGAATATTGTGCTGTGCTCCACCATATTGAAGGTAGCCTTCCCTGGCGAAGTGGTGGGTCCTCTGTATCTATTCCCGGGAGTCTACTTTGTGTTTCAGTTGTTCGAGGCGGCGATGATCATCATGCTGTTTTGGTGCTACCAAAGGTTCAAGAGAAAGGAGAAAGGTAAGAGTGACAGCAGGTTTCAGAGGTTACATTTTACCACAGGCCTTTTATTACACAAGATAAAAAAACAAGAGTTTACAGATGTCTGGCTGATCATTATTTCACAAAAATTCAACTGTGAATTGATCAAGTGTGGGTTAACTCCCTGAAATACATCCAGGTTGCAGCATCTCAGATTGGGGGCTTTGCATTACTGAAGTTGCCATATTTCAAATATATTAGATTAAACATTTTTAAATTTTGTGTTTGAAGAAACAGTACTTTTAGCACTACACAAAGTATAGAGCAGAAAAATACAGATATATTCTTTATTGTACCTTTATGGGCTTGTAAATTGGGCGATACCTTCTAAGGTACTCTTGTTGTTCCCTTTCATGTTGTAGGTTATGGTGACCAGTCTTGAACCACTAATGGCAATATTATACTCATGTACTGGTACCCAAACTGACCTTTTTAAAAAGGTGCCATGTTAGATACAGTGTAATTTATTCTATATATTTTCATTATTAATACTGTATTTGCTTTGATTGTTAGTCATTTAAGTGGTTTCATTGATCACCAAAAGCATTATGCGCCTCACATCTGCCTCAACATGTGGCAACAGTGCTAACCACTGCACCACTCTGACCTGAGACGAACACACAATAAATGTCAGATGGTGTTAAATGCTCAAGTACGCTTGAGCCTCAGTTAACAGCACAGTTAAATAGTTAAATGCTCATTTTTAAATACATTCTGCATTTAATAATTAGTTAGTAATTATTATTAACATCTGGCACTCTCAAATAGTTTAATTGAGTTCAATTCAATTTTATTTATATAGAGCCAAATCATAACAGTAGATGCCTCAAGGGAGTTAAGTACTAATATATTATATTAAGGTCTTGGATTCTAAGTTTTTACAATAATACAGAGAAACCCCCAACAATCAAACGACCCTCCTATTAGGAAGCACTTGGCCACAGCGGGAAGGAAAAACTCTTGTTTAACAGGGAGAAACCTCCAGCCGGCTCAGGGAGCGGCAGCTATCTGCAGCGATTGGTTGGGTTGGAGTGGAGGAAGACCTAGTTTACCTAGTTATTCTAGACACAGGAACTTGAATACATAGTACATTACTAAACACACAGTCTGTGGTTGAAGCAGCAGAAAAAAAGAGGCAGAGAAAATGAACAATTCCACCATCAGGTGTGGATGAGTGAAAACAATACACAAGCTTATGACCTGAGTCGTAACAAACTGCAAGCACCAATGAGCCCACAAAAAGGTTTCTGGCTAAGAGTCTCTGCTGCCTGTTCTTGTTTTCAATTCTACACACGAAAAAATGGCAAAACGGCGCCAAAACACTCCATCGAAGAATAACTTTGTGATTGTGTTTTGTTTACCAAATCTTAGAATTTTACATCTAACCACAGATTGAGCAACTTTTGTGTCAAATCTTGGTTTGTGTTAATGCATCTGCTTATCTGATCCACAGAGCCTTACCAGCCTGCGGCCACTGGAGAGGATCTGAAAGAGTCTGATGTGTGATGTCAATTACCACTCATATTTCTCTATTAGCGTGCACTGTTACACCAAAGGGGCTCCAGATGAAGGAAACAAAATCCTACAGCTTACTGAACAAACAGAAAAATGTGCAACTGTATTTCTTGATTATTATACCATATTGTTATGAAACCTGTTAATGTTGCAGTAACTTCAGTTACAAAGCACCAGTGAAAAGAAAATCCAGTTTTAAATAAATCTTTTAAAAATTAGAGGATTTTTTTTCCCTATGTCATACAAACACAACATTTTCGCTTAAAATAAATTCATTATGTACATAAATGTACTTTTTCCAAGATCTTGTCCACCAAGTACCAACATTATCACTGAGAGAGAAGCTATGGAAGCATCTAAAAGAAGCATCAAAAGTTTCCTGGATAAATAGTTGGATAAATATGTGGAGTTGTCTGTGAGGAATCATCTGCTTCTTAATGTAAAAAAAGATCAGACAGACAGTGATCAACTTCAGACGGGAGAGCATGATGATGTGGTGGAGTACAGGTATCTGTCCACAGAGTGGGTGTACACAAACAAGGGGTGAGCAAGAAAACAAATTTATTGATTTAGAGGAGCTTATTGAGTAATAGTTAATATTTTTCCTTTTATTTACTCATTTATTTTCATGAAAGTATTTCCAAGAGGAGGAGCTTCTTTAGCACTTCTCAAGATGCTTAACTCACCTGTGCATTAGATGGCACTTCTGCACAAACAGAAGTTTCCATGTGTCATTTGAAACAGACAAAAGGAGTAAGGAGTGACAACATGAAAGGAATTGATTTTATGACACAGAGAAAAGCGAAGAACGTGGCCCAATAGGTAAACATAGCATTATATACACCTGTAAACATATTTCTCATGTTTAAACTGCAGCTGTTCATTTCTTGAAAATCATCTGGAGGATTTTGGTCATTTCTTCTTTTTCTGCTTTCTGCAGACAGACTTCTAGGTTTAGGCGTGCAGTTCTCACCTTCAACACACTCCAGACATCAGTCTTAACACTTTAATGAAGCTTTGCTGTGCTGTGTTTGTAGTGTGTTTGTGTTTTTGTTTACTTCAACAGAAACAGACATTTGCAATTTATGTGCACACAGCATGTGAGCAACATTTAAAAACCCCTTGAAGATCTCCAGACATCATGCTCTTAGGGAGGTGACGGGTGGTCGCAACTTTTCTTACAGTGGGAGAGGGGCAAGAATGAGCTTGGCTTAAGGTATAGAGATATATGATGTTCTGTTCAATGTTCTTTGTGTAAGCGTGTCTGTGATAGGGTATATAAGATGTAAGGGCGGTGGCCACAATTTAGAGATGATCCTAGTGTTTTGGCTGGGAAATTCTCTCCATATTGTAATATGTTATTAAACCATTTCAAAACGCTCACTGGGTTTGTTGCAGGTCATTGTTAAAATTTCCATAACAATTTGGCGTTGTCGAGCAGGGTTCCTCGTGTTACAGGTATAGTCCTTTAATGAAGGCTGTGGATGGATGTGTGGGACTGCTCCTGGAGGTGTGTGTCTGAGTGAGGGAGAGAGGAAAACAAGGGGATCACGAGTAGCTACGGAAGAAACAGAAAATAAAGGCATTAAAAAGGGAATATAACAACTCCCACAGCAGCCCGAGGTGTGTGCGATGCTCGTTCTGAGTAAATTGTTGGAGCCTGTAGAGATGAGAATATTATTTTACTGTTACTATTCATTACCATTATTATTACTGTTGCATCATTTATGATTTATCATTATCATTTCATTAGAGCATTTATTGAAACTGTTGATGTTACATTAAAGTCTGTATTTCAGGTGTGAGCATAATTACAAAGCATATTTACATGATAATCTTTCATTGCAGGTGCAACCGTAATCATCTTATACAAATTGCATTTTTGTGCTCATTAAAGAGTTGAAGCTCGGTCAAGTTAATTAATGGTTTGAAGCTATGGCCGACGCGATGTTCAACCGATCAATTATGCAAAGTGACCCACAGCTATTGAAAGGATTGCATACATGCTTACAGTACAATTTACCACATATTAAAGGCCCGTGTGCCCTCAGCAGCCTGTTGCATTGAAGTTTGCCTGGTAACAGATGACGCAGAGTAAGGTCATGCACTGAGGTTAAGACACAGACACATAGTCTGCCTGAATACACATACACAGTATTTAGACTTGTTTTGCTCGAAACTGACTGCAAAGTTGTTTACCTGCATACGTGACAGTTTAGTTCTACAAATACTTGAAGTGCAGTAAGTGAAATAACAGGAAGCATCCGGTGGTGGTGGAGGAACAGAGGAAGGAACTGTTCTTTTTTAGAATATGGCCTAGGAGGAATTACTGGAATTGATGCATGTTTTTTATCTGCTTGGATGCACAAGGGGCGTTATATTTCCTGATACCCTGATGTTATATATATGACACCCCATTTATTGTTCGGAGAAGATCGATGCTGTTTGAGTGATCGTGCTCGGCTTCCCACATATATGTGCTTTAATAAAATCATTGTTTTGACGCACAATGGACCTCCAGTCGTATGTCTCTCCTTTCAAATCACGAATCAGGACAAGCCCACTGTACACGGTGTTTATGCCTTGGAAGAAAATAAAGTTCCGGTGAAGCAGTTTTCCTATGCCTCCTTCTGTCTCTTCAATAGCAAAGTTGACCTGTGCAGTAAGCTTGTTACCGGCTACGAGCCAGTAACGGAACCCGAAGTAACAGCCAGAGGTCTTCTTACTACGGTTTGGGGCCATGGACCTGGTGAGGCAACACTAGGGGCTCTTTTCCAGGATTAAACTCTGCAAAGTGCCAAGAGAGAAGGAGAGCAAACTTTATTTTTTCTCAGACAGCAGAGAGAATGGGGGCGCCGGGAGATGCTGAAGGGGGCGACAAGGTAATGCACTTCAATAACATTAGCAACCCATTTTTGTCAGAATGCCCATAAAGTGGCAAAGTTAATATGGGCCGTGCTACTGACAGAAACAATAAGATCTGTAGTGGCAACCCCTTCATCACAGGCATGGAACTAACGTCAATGGCAAGCGTAGCAGCAGCCAATATGACAGGATTTGAAGCTGCATGGCATCTCACCCCGCCACCTTCAACTCACACCAACCCTTTCTTCACCCCAGTAGCAAAGCAGAATGCAGTGTGTAGCGAGTTTAAGCAGTTTCAGTACTCAGATTGTGAAGGCCCTGGAAATATTACATCTACACCACTTACAGTGGGACAGCATGGCACACATGATCACCTTTCTTGGATTATTACATCCCCCTCATGCAGCCAGCCATTCACCGCCATGAACTGTACCTGCAATGTCCCTATAAAACCACAGTTTACTGAGCCAGAGAAGCTACATATTATGCCAGATACACCCCAACCTGCCCAATTCAGCTATGAAATGCCAGCTCAGGGCTACTTTTCCCCGACACCTCGCATGGTAACACCACCACCAGCAGGGGTGTGTGGGCTTTGTAAGCATGGCCATGGCCACAGTTCAAAACAAGCCATGCCAGGGCCACCAGCACTTGGAGAAGCATCAAGTGCTGGTGGTTCACACAGTTGTGCAGCCTCGCAAACCCTCTAGCATCCCGATCAGAGTCTTTAGCCCTTGGGCTACAGCTGTTACCTTAAAGTGGGGTGCAGTGGCTGGGGTTCTTCAGCCTGTGCAAGTCCTAGAGGGGTTGGCGAATCACCCACCAAGGGTCTTGGCAATCCTCGAGATTGATAGCACTGCCCCTGCTTCTGTGCCAAGCCATTGGCAGACCCTGTATGCTGAGAGCAGCCCCGGTTTCACACACTTTTCCCATTGCGGACTGACAGGCCTGCTGAGGTCCTATGGTGATGTCTTCTCCACTGGCCCAAATGACCTTGGTCGCATCAGTGTCATCCAGCATGACATCTTGACCATGCCAGGGCCACCAGTAAAGCACCCGCCATGCAGGATGGCAGGAGACAAACAAATAGCGGCCGACCAGCAAGTACAGCAGAGCCTGGATGCTGGGTCAGCTCAGCCTAGCAATAGCAGCTGGGCTGTTCCAATTGTGATGGTGAAAAAGAAAGATCAGAGTCCCCAACTGTGTGTGGACTATAGACCACTAAATGAGCGAACTCTTAAAAACGCTTAACCCCTGCCACGCATCCAGGATACCCTTGACACGCTTTCTACTGCCAAGTACTTCAGTACACTAGACCTGACATCAGGATACTGGCAGGTAGAGATGGCCTCCAGAGCCCGAAAAGATAAGATAAGATAAGATAAGATAAGATAATGTAAAGAGATGTACTCTAAAACACCTCTTCAGTAGAGAATCAGAGAAGAGAAACACGCAGAATTTCTTGCTAGCAAGGGCAGCCTCCAGAACTGAGACTCGCCCTGAGGACTGCCCTGGTCCTTTATTTATATGCTTCAGTGAGCGTTTGTTCCATACATTGAAATGTGGAGGTGTACGTGTGTGTGTGTGTGTGTGTGTGTGTGTGTGTGTGTGTGTGTGTGTGTGTGTGTGTGTGCACTTAGACTAAGACAGATATAGCTACGTTAATCCTACCGTAAAACAATAAGACAAGGTACGACCTCTCCCATGCTCCTAGGATGTGGGGGTGAACGCCAGAACACCCTGGAATGTTACAGACCTCCTAGGATGAGACATTCTTTCAATCTCCCACCAACTATATACTTCTAAACACAAGTGATTACATGCAGTATTCTACCATATGCAAACTTATATCATTAAAAGATTATACTGACTACTAAGTACAATTTTCCATTGACATTCCCTCCTGTTGTCAGTATAACTATAATATATCTAAGTGAGATATCAGTATGTAACACCTTGTTGTACATTTTCTGTCACATCGTCATTAGTCACACAAAGTCTTCATGTTACAACAGGTCGGAGTCATTATCATCACTTGTCACGGCTCTATATGCAGCAACAGTAGAAAATATTATGCGGTTAATCATGAGTTTTAGACATGGCAGGACACATGTTACAAAGACACAAATTAAAAGTAAAAATATTTCAGCTCCGATGAGTAGTCCTTTTAGCACCTGTAACCAGGAGCCAGTGTAAAGCCAGGAAAACCAGTCACTTGTATCACTTACATAGTCCTGATTTTGGGCCTGCTGGATCTGTCTCAAAGCATTCAGGGCGTCAGTCATGTTTAATGAGTGTACATCGTCCGGTATGTAAGTGCAGCAGGTGTTATTGAAGAGGACACAAAGTCCCCCTTTCTCTGCTAGTATCATGGAGTAGTTCTTCCCTGGGAGTTGGTCCAGGAACACATATAGTGTCGGGTGTGTTGACGTACTGGCATATGAGAACAGACATAATAGTCTGTATTTGCCGATTCTGTCTTTGTCCTGTCATGGATATACTTATGGCTCTTCTACTGTCCATCCTCTGTAGAAAAACCTCCTCTGTGGAAAGGGTGCTGGGTCCAGTTATCTTACTGCTGTTATGATCCCAGCAGTCTTCAGTCTGCCATCGTATGCACAGTATAGTGACACAGCATTAGGTGATGTTCATAGGAAACTGCTGTCATCACCACCATAGCTTCTGGTTCCTGTGCTTTCACAGAATCATGATGCCATCCTTAGACTCCCCCTGCGCTGTCGATGGAGCTTGGCACGCTCCCCTCATCCTTCAGGTGCCCGTCCGTTGTCCACAATCTCCTCTGTTGGCCTCTGGAAAGCCCCCTTGGCACAGCTCTCATTCCAACGCAGTTTCGTGGTCCTTGCTGTGGCTCCAAAGTCTGATCTCATGATGGGCCCCAACCAGCTCGACCTTTGACCTCAACCACTGCCTGGGCTTTCAGCTATGCCTGGAATGGTTCTTGCTTCTCACTGGGCCTCTGAAGATTTCTCAGGAGATTACTGCTGCACCTGTATTTCCTTGCTAGGAGGAAAAACTTCTATTTGGAGAGCATGTCAACAATCATCAAACCACATTCTTTTTGTTCAGTGAACTTCACTTATAGGCCATCAAAGCCTCATCTGAACATGGATGCACCACTTGCATAGGTTTAATACCTGTAAATGAACTGTTAATCACACAAATCGCTGCAAAAATCATATAAAACATAATTTAATGTTAATTCATTGTTTCATGTTAATCCTGGACCCCTCCTCTTGACGCATGGACACTCCCATGAGTCAACTCATCAAAACCAGATTCCTGTCTTAAAGAAAAAGGTTAGCTTGATCACGTCCCAGGCAACATCAGGGCGTCTCCTCCTCTGGAGCAGCACCACCCTGGACCTATAATCCTGCAATAAAAGATGTTAGTGTGTTTTGCATATTAAGTTTGCTTAACACCTAGCTCTGCCAGGAGCCTGCATAGGGTTAGGGTTAGGGTTCCATCATGGCCTGGAAATCAAGATCTGGAAGTGAAATCAAACTTCACACCTATAAACAATTGTATCGTAAGAGTAAAAAGCATTCAGCATCAGCAAGACAAGTGTCATGTGCGGGTTTTCTCAATTCACTAAACTACAATTATTTCCATAAGTTGCCTCAGACATGGATCATCCCATGTACTCAGTCAACATTAATGTAATCGGTGACTTCTCTTAAGCAAAGTCACTCAACTCATCAATCACTATGAGCTCAAAAGTGGCCAGCTAATGAGCCCCATATTAAACTATTCCATAAACACTGCACATCTGTTCAATTGTCACTTGTCTGTCTGTGCTGAATCCTTTACAAGCACTCTTAAAGAAAAACAACATTAGCCAAACACACGATTCATACTGGTTGTCAGGTGTCGGCCATCCAGGTTCCAGAGGAGCTGTGAAAGGTCATAATGTTAACACTCGCTGTGGAAAAAGTAACAATGGTCTCGTCTCATCACAGTATGTCTCAAACTGTATTAATTTCTCCCCTGTAACATTCACATTTTCTCCAACATTCTCTCAACAACACAGTGTAATTTCATCATCAACATATAGCCTGTAACTACAATTTTCTTCATACAAAATCTCAGAAATCCTGTAGTAGAAAAACATTAACTAGTCCTCTTATAAATCACATGATCAAACACATGAAGAACTGTAATGCTGTAGAAAAGAAAATGCAAATGTTAGCGCTGCGCAGGCGTATGCATACTTTGTCACAGTTACCTCTGTAAGCAATACAAGGTAGTGAATAACACCCCTGGTAGATGCACAGACACAGAAAGTGGCATTTAAAAGGTTAAATCGTCATGCAACCTTGGATGTTGCTGTCATCTTTCTGCTCCTGTAAAAAGAAGCACATAAATTCATCTGCACCTTTGTCAGGTGGGGGTTAACCTTGAGTCATGGTCAAGTCTTGTCAGCTTTTACCAGTCAGTCAGTTTGTTTTTTATTTCCATTCATTCATTCATTCATCCATTCTTTCTTTCTTTGCTGATAGTGGAACCTATCGTCGCATTTAATTTCCACCTTCAGCAAAATGACGTCATTTCAAAAAGAAAAAGAAGAACTTTAGATCGGATTACCTCGCTGAATCCTTTTTAGGCCGGGACTCTCATTTTCTAATTGTCCCAAATAAGTGGCTTTCTCCTGAGCCCATTTTAATGTGGAGAAACTAACTTGTAACGGTTTTCTCGACATGTTGTATAGCACTTTTAATTCCCGACGTGCAGATCTGCTTCAAGAAAAGAAATTGACAAACAGAAATCAGTGCCTGTTCAAAAAATAAAAATAAAATGAAAAATAACAGAGATTATCAAACAAAACTTTCAGTGCACTGTGAAAGTATCAAAATAAAAAGGCCTTGTTGAGTCATGACACAAGCTCCTCATCTCAGGAGGGTAAATCATACCATTAGCATGGTTTATCATACCATCATACTAATTGGCAGGCTCAACTTCACAACAAAAAAAAAAATCATCAGCTAAATTGACTCCAAACCAACCATCAGCTGCACAACACACAACATAACCCTAATATTTTATTAGATATGAGTTTAATCCCCAGGTCTGTGCTTTTCACTCATTTAGGCCACACACCCATTTTATTCAGTTTTCCTTTTTCCCTTCATCATAAAACGTGACATGTTGTCATGCACTTCATAAAAGAAGTTTGTTCTGACGTATTCAGAGTTGTGTATCTAGGTACAGGATTCACTCGCACATAAAAACAGGAAACTCAGTGTTTTAGAGTCTCCACTCAACACACAACAAACTCCAACACATCCCATTCACTCGTGCTAGAATTCAGTCACCTTTCCTTAATCTAAGAACGATCAACTAATTTGCATATCAGCTATTAACCCACTAAGATGACAGGACAACCGAAATGCATGTTCAAAATGTTATCACAAAAATAGAATTTCCCTCATACAGTAAATTACTTGTGCTGCATCAATCAAGCAGGAAGCATCTCCCAATTTACTATATCAACGACTAAATTTATTGTCTGATCACTGGTTGGTCAAACCAGAATCTTTTTTCCCACGAAAGTTAAAACTGTTGTCCTGCAACCTAGAGAGTCAATTTTTTGCATTGGATAAATTCAGCATTTGATAACAAGTGTCTGCTAAATTTACCCTATTTTAACACTGATGAGAGATAACAAGCTAATTTTCATTGCATGTGTGTTTGTGTTATTAGGTAGGTTTAATGCATGTCCGTGGAGCTGCATATCCAGCAGAGCATGTTCTTAAAGCTGCCTTTCCTACACATTTCTCTGCTATTATTTAATCATTTTGTAACTGATGTGCTATGAGTCCACTGATCTTTGCATCACTTCTCGTCACACTAAGTGACTTGGACAAGATGGTAAACAGACTCACATACTTAAGATGTTGTCTAATCTTCATGAGCTCTCTTGTGTTTGGAAGTGTTAGTAGGGTTAATGCATGTTCTGTTTGTGTGTGTGATTTTGTATGTTTCTTTTTGCAGTGTTTCAGACTCCTTCACAATTTTCCCACTTAAGCAGTCAGTTTTGTTTTTCCCAGGTTTGCTAACCCAAATTTTGATTTCCCAGATTAAATAACAGCATTCTCACTTACTCTCACTGTTGTCCTCTCCCACTTCAACAGTCCAATAGCCGGCAGTTCTCCTTCAGCTTCGTCCTGTGTTTCACTGTCTCTTCTTGCCATTTTCTCCAAAGGTGGCAAATGTCAAACTCCAACAGTCTCCTCAGTTCTCCTCAAACGTTCTTTTCACCTGCACAGTGAATTTGTAGCTTGTTGGAAACACAGTGCCATTCATCCAGTCAGACAGGATGATGGGTTTGCTCTTCTTCTCTGATGCGGTTTGTCCACACTGCTGCTGCTTGCTGGGTCTCTTTGCTCAGGACTTTGCTGCTGTCTCTTTATCTGCCATATTATTGCTCTTTGGAGCTGCATTCCTTGTCTTCAGGGAGGAGTGAGAGCTCGCTTGTGAGGTTGAGAGAAACATGGTGCTGTAAATAAGTCAGCCAGAAACTTGGCCTGAATGTTTCCAATGATGTTAAACTATAACTTTCTTCCGACCGCTGCATGTGGAAAATTGATTCAGGTCTGCTTTTCACCTGAAAGTGACAAACTAAGACATTTTCATTATTATTATCACTGCTTAATCAACACACATCTCTCTCTCTCTGTTTTTGTGAACAGTCCTTTCTTAAAAGCAGAAAATGAGATTGTAGTTGTTCTTGGCTGATCAACACAAAACCTTTTTCCTATGATTATTTTTCATCTACAATGTAAATTTTGTCTCTTTTTCACTCTTTTTTTTTTTTTTTAAATAGCTGGTGACCTGCAGAATCACCGCTCTTACAATCAGAGGCAATTACTTTTACACAGCGCACAAAAGCACTGTGACGTCAGGCACATTCACACTCACTTTTTTATCTGCATAAATAAATCATTTGGCCAGTGGCATGTGCCATGGTGATCCATAAATATGATCACAAGTTTATTTAATTATTTTTCAACCCAACAAAACAAATAAACAGAAACATGATGCTGATGCTATGAACACTCCACACACATGAGTCAAGATGCAGGAAAACTGCTCACAGAAATGCTGCACACTCCAGTTATCATAATTATCATAGTTTCGTTTCCCTCTCTTTTATGAGTTCTCAGCCAGATCTCGATCTGATAATGTGTAGCTTGCTCATCAACTCAGAAGAGACCGCAACGCAACCTCACACAGTGGTTGCGTGCTTTTCCCCACACAGTGGCAAAGACTTGCACTTTCATATTCAATTCAGCTTCTCCATCATATAATTTTCAGCTGCTTCATACAGGGTTCAGCATATTAGTTGTTTTCACAGGTGTGCTCTATATCTCAATGGCTCATAATAAGACGACAGTCTTTCAAACAGGTCAAGTGCCTCTATGCACGTCATTAGTTTAAATATTTACTTATATCACTTCATCTGTCATTGTACTGAATTTGAGCAACCCTGAGCTTAATGCAGATTACTATTAACAACTGGTTAAATTAATGGTCTGGAGCACCGGCTGTTGTTGATCAGGGCAATCTAAAGAATCTGCGTTTTTTTTTTTTTTTGCTTTTTGTGGATTTCTCCACTTATTTGCACTTATTTTACCTGCTCCACTTTGTTGTTTTTCTAACCATTCCTCATCAGGTGTTAATTTTACTTGTTTATTCCCCATTTTCAAAGATTTTGCTGGGCCGTCGCTGGCACGCTTGACTTCAGAGTGGTTTACTGATACGGCCTTTGACTTCACCCTAACGATGAAGCGGTATCAGTTTTATGAGATGAAACTCAACCGTTCTCCTTTGTCACCAGTACGTGAGCCTCAGCAAAAAAAAACAAAAATGGAAGTAGTTCAGCAGCGTATTGTGCTGTAAAATCAACTTACTTCCAGACACATACACACACATAGACATTTGCGCGCTAATTTGTCACGAAGTATTCGGCTACCTTTAAAACCAGTCTAAACACAGTTCCTTTTGGCGAACTTAAACCTAATTTGTCACGAAGTAATTTCAGCTACCTCTAAAACTAATCTAAACACAGTTCCTTTTGGCGAACTTAAGCCTATTTTATTACGTTACTTTAAACCTTTGCGGCCGTTTTATACTTGTTTTTATTTTCTTAAACGTATTTTAATTTGTCACGAAGTAATTTCAGCTACCTCTAAAACTAGTCTAAACACAGTTCCTTTTGGCGAACTTAAACCTAATTTGTCACGAAGTAATTTCAGCTACCTCTAAAACTAGTCTAAACACAGTTCCTTTTGGCGAACTTAAACCTATTTTATCACATTTCTTTAAACCTTTGCGGCCGTTTTATATACCAAAATAGTGTTTCTCACCCTCCAACTTCTCACTGGAGGTTCAGATCATCAGACTGAATCCCACCGCCGTGGATCAGACTAAAAACACCGGCCCAGACCTGAATTCATGTCCTGGGGCTCTCTCCTCGTCTAAGAGGGCTGTCAACAGACTTCGGTGCTGGCTTCCCACGGCGTCAGGAATCAGTGCTGGATCTTGGAACAGAGTCACAGATAACAGTTCTGATGTTTTCTGATCCGGCTACGAAGGACCAAATAATGTAAAGAGATGTACTCTAAAAGACTTCTTCAGTAGAGAATCAGAGAAGAGAAACACGCAGAATTTCTTGCTAGCAAGGGCAGCCTCCAGAACTGAGACTCGCCCTGAGGACTGCCCTGGTCCTTTATTTATATGCTTCAGTGAGCGTTTGTTCCATACATTGAAATGTGGAGGTGTACATTTGTGTGTGTATGTATGTGTGTGTGTGTCCCCATAAATGACTTCCCTAAACCTGCTGGACTGGAAGTCCAAGGTACGACCTCTCCCATGCTCCTAGGATGTGGGGGTGAACGCCAGAACACCCTGGAATGTTACAGACCTCCTAAGATGAGACATTCTTTCAATATGCCACCAACTACCTGTATATACTTCTAAACACAAGTGATTACATGCAGTATTCTACCATATGCAAACTTATATCATTAAAAGATTATACTGACTACTAAGTACAATTTTCCATTGACATAAGATAAGATACCTTTACGGGTACAAAAAGCAGCTGCATTTTGTACCCGTAAGGGATTGTTCTAGTGGAATGTGATGCCTTTTAGGCTATGCAATGCACCGGCCACATTCCAAAGGCTTATGGACAGAGTCCTGGCTGGGCTGCAGTGGGAGACGTGTTTAATGTACCTTGATGACATCATTGTCCTGGGTCAGGTTAGCACCCAGATGCTGGATCGGCTCGAGCAAGCGTTCATCAGATTGCGTGGAGCCAACCTAAAACTGAAGCCATCTAAATGCTGCGTGTTCCGGGAGCAGGTTGCCTATCTGGGCCAAATCATCTCTGCAGGAGGTATTTCCACAGATTCCCAGAAAGTTCAACAAGTGATGGAATGGCCTGCACAGCGGACCGTCACAGCGGCGGTACAGCAGCCCCCGTCCTGGGTTACCCTCTGGACCAGGGTGACTTGTTCCTCAACACTGATGCCAGCGATTGTTGGATCGGAGCAATCCTTTTCCAAGTGCCAGGGGGCAAAGAGCAGATCCTGACTTATTGGAGCAGGTGGCTGTCAGCTACCGAACAAAACTACTGCACGACCAGGTGAGAGGTTCTAGTAGTTGTGGCATTCACTTCCCACTTCAGACAGTATCTGCTGGGTAGGCCATTCACTGTCCAGACTGACGATAGCAGCCTTTGCTGGCCTTAGAGATGAATGGATGGATGGGATGGACCAGCAACATACAAGATATTTGTCACAATTTTGTTTATAAATAAAAAACAAACAAAAGCTGATATATATGTATATATGACATTTTGCAGAGAATGTCACAATTTATTAATAAAAACACAGTAAATAGTGGTGACAAAATTGGGCTTGAAGGCCTTAAAGGCCTGATTTACTCCTTGAATCATACATTTAATTTATCTCTGAGACAAATAAAAAAAAAAAAGAATAGACAAAAATGAGAGGTTTGCGGGTAAGTACATGGACTCGAACACAACCAACAACAAGCCGCTCTGGTCTTTCGGGAGCTTTCAATTGATCGTGATTTCCACTCATGACTTCACATATAATATCCAAGTACAGCACACACACAAACCACTCCAGCTGTACAGATACCAAACACAATATGTAGATTACTTGTGGTCGGAACAACATATATGTTCTGAGATGAAAATATTACTTCTAAATAGATGAGACATTATTTAAAAACTAAAATAAAGTGTCTTGTAGTGCTATAGTATTATAATATTCTATTTTATTTTATTTTTATTTGGAGGAGGATGGTCTCCTTTGTAGGTGCTGAAGTCAGCTGTGCACTAGATGGCACCTTTGGACAACCAGAGGCCTCCATGTGTCATTTGAATCATATAAAAGGAGTGGCAACACAAAAGGAGTTTATTTTATGACAAAGAGACGAGAGGAGAGCAAAGGAAGAATCTGACCTAAAAGGTAAACCAAGCATTGAATACACCTGTAAACATATCTGTCAACTGTTTATTTCTTGAACATCATTGTGAGTTTTTTCCTCATTTTTTCTGCTTTCTGCAGAATGACTATTAGGTTTAGGTGTGCAATTCTCACCTGCAGCAAACTCCAGAAGTCAGTCTTGACTTTTTTATGAAGCATTGGTGGGCTGTATTTTTTTTTTCATACAGCACAAAATGAATAGAAAACACACATGTGCAATCTTGTGAAAGCAATTTGTGTGCACACAGCATGTGGACAAAGGAGTGCGCAATTTGAAACAATTAAATGCTGCGTGTTGTTTCTCAGTAGTGCACAGGTTAACCAGATTTAAGTAGCTTCCAGTGAGGAATATGCATTGTTTAGTTAATTACTTAGTTAGTTAAACATGTTGTACCCAAGTGTTAAAAGTCAAGAAAAGATTCAGTGTATTTGCACCGTATGTATGTATGTTAGAAATGGAGAAGAAAGTGAACTTTTAAATCACTTGAATTAAATTCCTGCAGGACATGTTCTGTTTCTAGCTTAAATTAACTCTGCGCCATTCCTAAAATTACTTTTACTGAAACATCAGCTTGTTCCGCATGATCATTTTGACACAGCCAACCTTACATAATCTATCATGTAGTCGTCTTCTAACAAATGGGACTAACAAAGGTTATCTTATCTGGTAATCTTATCTTTACATTGGGAAGCAAAATCTGAGTTTACAGCACCATATATGTGTTGAAAGACGTTCCAAAAGAACTTGGAGGCAGTTTGCAGCACATGTAACTGTGATTTTCAAAGCTGGAAAAGTTCTTGTAGTGCAATTAATTTTAAGTGGTGTCTAAATTCTGGGTAGTCTCAAGGATAGGAGACAAACTATACTGTAAGTAATTTTAAGTATTGCATAATGTCTTGTTAATTTTGTGGAAAATCCCTCCATCTTACAGTTGTTGTTTCAACTTGTAAATGCATTAGAATTTCCGAGATGTGGGCTGTATAATGGAGCAGAGTAACATTGCTGGTTTCTTACAGGAAAGGAGACCCTCCTTTGTGAACAGTGATTGTAAAAAACAAACAAGTTAAATTAGACTTGGCTCCATCATTATAAGGTCATAAGCCTGCAAATTTTGTTGGTATTACGTTTTTCTTAAACTTTGGTAAGGGAAAACAGTCCTCAATCTCATGCACATCAGTGTAGTGAGTATTAAATACAGATGTTTAAAAAATGATGTAAAAGGTCAAATTATGCATTTCATAATATGACCAACACCCTGGAAAATACAACATATTTTCAGAGTAAGATAGGAAAATATTGTTTGTTTTTCTGCAAAATTACCATGAAATTAGAGAATACTTCAAATTACTTATGCACGACTTAAGTTTACTTACAGTATTATTATTTCCTTGTTCATGTAAAAACATAAACCCTTTATTCTAGTCTGCCTACGTTTAAGTATTTAAGTGCAATTACATTATAATTTTAAATGTAACACATTGGAATTTCATTTAATTACAGGGGAATTTCCCCCTTAGTTGCGAGCCGTATTATAAAGTGCTATCCATAAAACCCCTAATTATCAATCTTGTTTATTAACACGGGCTTCCTGCTTCAGTCTCTGTGCATGCTGATGTAAAACGGGGTGTTTGAGTAAGAAAAATGATCACGGCAAAACACAACACAGGTCCTGAGAGAAAGGCAGAAGACCAGTGCTTCAGAAACCAGTTAATCCTAGTATGAGATGTGTTTTAAGTAGTCCAGAGTGTACTGTTGCAGTTATTGTTTCATCCCCAAAGTGTCAGCTGTTAAACTTTAAACTCGATCAATTTGAACACAAAGTTCTTAGAGGGCATTCAGGTGTGACACTCTTACAGAGAGCGCACAGAGATTTTAAAGTGGCTTTATTTATTTTTTTTATTTTTGGACAAATTAAAGTGAAATCATTCTCTGTATTGAATAGTCTTTACTACAGTGCTGTAACATATGACAAATTTGACAGAACATTAAACCAAGCATAACAAACAAAAGTACATATACATGAATTTTCTGCATTTATTTCAGCAATTTATTGGCTTCTTTAGGTTCTATTACTTAAATACAGCTTAACAAACTGCATCTGAACATTATCTTACCACAGCTCAGAATCTATATCGTAAGGATACCTCAATAAGACAGAGTGTGAACTTCCTGCTAGAGAAGTTTTCTTCACAAAGTTTAAGGACGGACTTAATCTGAGCACAGAATGTAAACAAACAAAGATGTTGGTATTCTGCTTAACTCTTACTCTGCTCTCTGTTCTTCTTCTCCACTTGTGGTTTTTCACTCACACCTCGTGTTTCTTCTGATTTGAAGGCACCATGAACAACACAGCAAACCTGACCTCTCATCAAGATTTGTGGCGCAATGTGACGGTTGGAAACACCACCTGGGTTTACCGTCCTGCTGTGAACCCTGCTCTTAATGATGCCATTTCAGCAGTGGTTATAATCATAATCATCATCAACATGGTTTCACTTGGATGCACCATGGAGGTGTCTAAGATCAAGGTGACCAAGATCAGCAGTGAATGCGAATGTATATGTGGTTTGTGTATATGCAAAAAAGCATTGTGACAAAGCTTGAAAAAATTACACGTAAGCAGGATTTTCGAGGATGTCCTTATGCCTGACAACACATTCCAGTTCCTGCAAGGAAATGCTGGCCATGTTTAGATAAAAAGGATAAAATAAGTAAATATGGTTAATGTGAAATTCTCACCACATGTCGGCAGCAAACCATGCAATCCATTCATGAGAAATGACACAGGGATAAAAGTTGTAAACACATAAACATGAAGAAAAGGAGGTGCTAAAAGCTGTGGAAAGTCATGACGCCAGCTGAAATCAGTAAATAGAAAGCAATCCTGCCGCTTAACGCAAACTAATTTCAGCAGTTTCAGTCCCAAGCCTATAAAAAGGTGTCTCATTACCAAGGTGTCACACAAGAAACATCAGATGAAGGGTAAAACAAACAAGATTTCTCAAGACCTTCGCAGCCTTATTGTTCCAAAACATAGTGATGGCATTAGTTACAGATAAATGTCTAAACTAGCGAAGGTTCCAGTGTAGCACTATTGGGGCCATAATTTGGAAGTGGAAAGAACATAATTTCACCATAAAATGGACATGACCAGGTGCTACCAGACAGACGAGAGAAAAGAAACATCAGAAGAGTTCAAGTCCAAGAGTCAAGGACAGAAAGACCTGGAATCAGCAGGTACGATTGTTTCAAAGAAAACAATAAGTAATGCATTAAAACGCCATAGTCTGTAAGCATGCTCATGAAGCAAGACTCCATTGCTGAAGAGAAAGCATTTTGAAACATGTTCAATGTTTGCTGAACAAAATTTAGACACATCTGTGAAATACCGGGGGAATATAATTTGGTCAGACCAAAACAGAACTCTTTGGATGCCGTAATGCACACCATGTTTGGAGGTCAAAAGGCACTGCACATTACCCTAAAATCACCATACCGACAGTGAAGTTTGAAGGTGGGAACATCATGGAGTGGGGGTATTTTTCAGCATATGGCATTGGCATGCTTCATATAATTGAAGGAAGGATGAATGGAAAAATGTACCGGGACATTCTTGATGAAAATCTGCTGTCATCTACCAGGATGATGACGATAAAACAAGGGTGGACGTCCCAAACACAGATCCAAGGAAACTCTGTTAGTTATGGATATGCCTGGTTTAAATTTCTTTGTGTAGATTGGATGGGTTGTTAGTGACATCTGCCTTTGAAATGATGTCAGTACCACCTTTAGAAATATATTCACTTAGCAAATTGGTAAAGTGTTCAATACTTATTCAATACTGCCTTTGAAATGGCAAGGTGTCACCTGAGTGAGCCGGAATAGGTGGCAAGAGTGAGGCAAGACTATGCTTCTCTGCTCCGACTGCTGCCCCATGACCTGAACCTGGATAAGCATCAGGAAATGGAAGGAAGGAAGGAAGGAAGGAAGGAAGGAAGGAAGGAAGGAAGGACGGACTGATTATTTTTACTCAAACTGGAATAAAATCTTCAAATATTTATAGATACAGGATTTTGGAATAATACTTATTGCTATGAATACAGAAAACTGAAAGTTTACCTTTTTGAATTGAAATGAACTTTTTAACGTTTTGAAGTGTGTTTATATATCCAGTGATATTATTTCTGATCAGTTTTTTACCTTCTTCTGTTTCAAGTATCACCTCATGAAACCTAAGGGGGTGGCTATTGCAGTTGTGTCCCAGTATGTGATCATGCCTCTTACAGCCTTTTTCTTGGCTAAGGTTGGTATTACGTTAAATAAGATTAGAAATAATACTTTATATAAAGTTAGTTCCCCACAAAATTTTTGAAGAGATTCATAATAAAAATGAGAAAACTATACAAACTGACTTAACCAGAAAGAAGATTAATATTAAAACAAATCAATTTTTTTTTTTTTTTAAAAAAAAGCATTTTCTTTTTCCATGCTGTCGGCATACTTCACAAGAGCTCTCATTTTGGGTAATAAAGATCTTTATGATATAAAGGGGCCTGATTATTCATGATTTTTTTATGTGAGGAAAATCATTTTAAATTCAATTCTGAATTTAACAGGGAACCAATGAAGAGAAGCTAATATGAGGGAAATCTGATTTCTCTTTCCAGTGTCATTTAGTACTCTTGCTCTTCACCATATAATACATAGTGGCCCAATATAATTGAATTTGTGTTGCTGTACCAGAATATAACTGACACCAGATCAGCACCTGTATCACTGTTAAACCTTGTTACTGGCACCCTGTAAGAGGTTATTGCGATTTTGTGTTACAGGGGTTCCAGTTGAGTGATATAACAGCTGTGAGTGTTCTGGTCTGTGGCTGCTGTCCTGGAGGACAGTTCTCCAACACATTGACTCTGGCACTAAAGGGGGACATGAACCTCAGGTACACATGGGAAGTTATATTCTTGTAATACATTTGTATTAAAAATGTAATTTGAGGTGATCATAACCCTTGTCTTTCCCTTCAGCATCTTGATGACTTCCTGCTCCATGTTGTTGGCTTTGGGTATGATGCCTCTCCTGCTCTACATCTACTGCCACGGTTTCCCCAGCGTGCGGAACGCTGTCCCGTATGTTCAAATCATCATATCGTTGGTCTTGACCGTTGTCCCGTGTGGCATCGGCATCCTCATCAACACCTACAGACCGCAGTATTCAAAGAGGGTCACAAAGGTTTGTGAAGAGAATGAAGGTCAGACAGATCACTAGAACTGATTAACAGTGTTGATTAATCAGTTGGTGCAGGGATGACAAATAATGACTTTAATAACTGATATTTGTTATGTTGTTTAACAAAAAACAAAAGACAACAGAAAACCTGTGGATTCTGTCATCTTAAATGTTAGGATTTACTGATTTTTTTTCACTTGACAGACAGAGAAACTGAATAACTCTAGACATCAATCTGTGAACTGATACAATTCCAGAGACTTAATAATTCGTAAGGCTTTGGAGACTTTGGACACACATCAGATCTCCAAAGAAAAAAGCATGCTGAATATCTATAATAATGTTAAATGGGTAATGTGTTAGGAATGAAGAAATTCCATCTGATGGAAACGAGAATCATTAACCTATAGAGAGGTGAATTCAAAGACACCCGAAAATCAAAGGAAAAAAATATATAAAAGGTTAGTGCATTTTGCTCAAATTTCATTGTAGTTTGTAGCTTGTCTAAGGATCTCAAACAGATACCTAATGGTAGTCAGAGTGCTGTTGCCTAGCCTGTAGAGGTCTCTGCATTCCTTTGATAAGCCCCCGCTAACCATCACTGACCCACCTGCTCTCATCTGTGAAAAGCACAGGGTGGACCTGCCAATTCCGGCATTCCATGGCAAATGCCAAATGAGGCTCCACAGCGTCAGGGAATGAGCAGAGGTGTCACGGTCTGCGGCGGGCGGACCGTGTGTGGGAGTGTGAGGTTCCAGGTGCAGACATAGACGAGGAGACAGTACTGAACTTGAAACGAAAAGCGAGCCTTTATTTGGGCTGATTAACGTGGCAAACAACAGAAAGTACAGAGGCAAAACTAAACTAGAAGCTGAACTGGGAAAACTAAGAACTGACACTAAACTCAGACAGCAGGGAAAGTGAAGACAGGGTGACAACGATGCATATGGGAGACTACTATGAACAGGACTCTGTGCTGGAACAACAAAGAACTATGAAACGTATACTGTACACGTAAGCAACATGACCAGCAGAGTCCTGAAACCTGGCGTAACATGGGGGAAGTTGAACAGACGACGCGGCCACGAACAAAGGAAGACTGAGGACTTAAATACACACATGAGGTGATCAGGGGAAGTGGAGACACATGAGAACACAGCTGACTAGAAGGAAACATAATGACAATACAGGGGAGAGTAACACTAACTACAATGAACAAAGAACACCATACTCTTTCAAAATAAAACAGGAAACACAGAGACATAGACATGGAGATAGAACATGAACTTAACCTAACCAGAGACATGAAACATGACAGGTAGACACACGGACCAGGGAGAGATGACAAAAGGGACTAAGAAACCAAGGACTAAACTGCAAACTAGAAAACAACTAGATGCGTTAAACTACACATGTGGATATAAAAAAATATGCATTAGAACTTAAACCCTGGGCCTCATGGCCCAGTACCGTGACAAGAGGGCCCACTAGAGGACGTCTGGCCCTCAGGCCACCCTTATGAAAGAGACATTCACACAATTTTATAGGGCTCTGACAATGCTCATCCCGTTCCTCCTTGCACAAAGGAGCAGATACAGGTAGAGCAGGGGAAGCTACCTGAACGCTACTCCAACAGAGGTCATTATATTTTTAATAATTTTACATCTTCACTCCGTACAACACTCTAGCTCCTCTGGAAAAAAGAAAAAGACTCAAATAGGAAGTACTTGACTCCCTGGTATAACTTTCAAACGGGCATCTTAAAGCAGATAACTCGTAGGCTGGAGAGGAAATGGTGTCTCACTCATTTACAGGATCAGCCAGGAAAAATATTTTTTGGCTCAAGAAAAAAAGAGGATTTAAAATCCTCCTGATCACATACAAGGTCTTAAATCTTGAATCGATTTTTAAGACTTCGTAATACCATTTCACCTTAATAGAGAACTTCTGCTCTCAGACTGCAGGCTTAGTTGTGGTTCCCAGAGTATTTAAAAGTAGAATGGGAGGCAGAGCCTTCAGCTGTCAGGCTGTTGCCTCTTCTTTGAAACCAACTCCCAGTTTGGATTCGGGAGATGGACACCCTCTCTACTTTTTAAGATTAAGCTTAAAACTTTTTGACAAAGCTTATAGTTAGGGCTGGATCAGGTGATCCCGAAGCCTCCCTTAATTATGCTGCAATAGGTCTAGGACATAGGTGTCAAGCCCGCAGCCTACTTACATTTGGCCCGCGAAGCCATACCAAATTACTATCAGAGATGGCCTACTGGTATTATACAGCTAATATATATATTGTTTAGTATTAAGCTTTGCTTGTTCCATATTCAGTTTTTCAGCAAAACGTGTTTGAGTCCATAAGAAAAAATTCATTCTCATATCTGGAGGAATAAATATATTTCAATAAATATTAACATTAGCCCGCGACTTTGTTCCAGTTTTGAATTTTGGCCCACTGTGTATTTGAGTTTGACACCCCTGGTCTAGGATGTTGTGGCTTCTGAAGAAGTGTTTCTTCTTTACTCACTATGTGTTTATACACCACTCAGCATTTAATCATTGGTTATTATTAATCGATGGCTTGTGACTTTGTCCTGTTTTCCTCCTCTCAATCCGAACTGGTCACAGCAGATGGCCACCCGTCAGTGAGCCTGGTTTTGCCGGAGGTTTCTTCCTGTTAAAAGGAAGTTTTTACTTTCCTCTGTGGCCAAAGCGATTGCTCATAGGGGTCATATGATTATTGGGGTTTTCTTTGTTTTCAATGTATTATTGTAAGGTCTTTACCTTACAATATAAAGTGCCTTGAGTTGCCTCAATTCAACTTGAGTTTAGTTGAATTGACAACAGTCAGAAATGATGAGGTTGGAAAAATCCCAATGGCCTCCATTTCTGTTTTGAGTGTTGTCTTGTTGTTGATTTCATCAACATCCGAGCCACTAAAACTAATTAACAACCCCCTCTGCTACTTAACTGATCAGATCAATATCCCAGAAGTTTAATTTACTTGATACTATACTCTGAAAAGTGTTCCTTTAATTTTTTGAGCAACATAGAACCAAAAGAGAAGTCAAACACTGATTTATTCCCTCTCTTGTTTCTGTTGTTAGGTAGGCATGATTATCTTGCTGATTTTTACTGTGGTGACCTTGATCTTAGCTATTATTGCAAACGGACGCTACATCCTGACTGTGCTGTCTCCTTCACTCTTGGCCATCGCTGGTCTCATGCCTTTGATAGGCTACTGCTTTGGATATGTCTTCTCTGCGATCTTCAGACTCAGCCAAAGGTAGGTTATTTGGTTATTCAGTCATTGATCGATATTATCGACATTGATGATCCTATGAGGTTTGGAAAAATATATAGATAGATCTCTCTCTCTCTATATATATAGAGAGAGAGACAGACACACAGGCAGGTAGATAGATATGACTTGTAAATAATCCTTCCTTGCCTTCAGGGAGCGGAGGACCGTTTCCATGGAAACAGGCTGTCAGAATATCGTGCTGTGCTCCACCATATTGAAGGTAGCCTTCCCTATCGAAGTGGTGGGTCCTCTGTATCTATTCCCGGGAGTCTACTTTGTGTTTCAGTTCTTCGAGGCGGCGATGATCATCATGCTGTTTTGGTGCTACCAAAGGTTCAAGAGAAAGGAGAAAGGTAAGAGTGACAGCAGGTTTCAGAGGTTACATTTTACCACAGGCCTTTTATTACACAAGATAAAAAAACAAGAGTTTACAGATGTCTGGCTGATCATTATTTAACAAAAATTCAACTGTGAATTGATCAAGTGTGGGTTAACTCACTGAACTACATCCAGGTTGCAGCATCTCAGATTGGAGGTGTAACTACAGGGGTCCAACAAAGAATGGCCACGCATCATACTGATGTCTTCGGAAATTTATTTCTCTCTCTCTCTCACTCTTATTGTCTTCAGACACCGTGAAAACTGAAGAAACACAAAGTTTACAACATAAATGTTTTGAGCTTATCAGTCTCTCATATCAGTGTCCATAAAGAGTCTTGTGCAAGCAGAACAGAAAAAATGCACAATAATGGATATCACAAAAATGTCCTCTCATTACCAGTATAGAACACGTATGTAACATTATACAAACAATATACATGAAACCATACCGTGTGCGCCTCTTGGACCACATGCAGAATAACATTAACGTTGAGGCTGTAGATGCATCTGTAGCCATGTATCCATGCTAGCTCCACAATGCCATGGTTGTGCTCTCAACCAAACTCTGGTCATGTGACAATTACAAACTTTACCTCATACGAACTTTACAAACTTTACATATTTAACGAACCAGTATTTTGTAATCACATATTTTAGACATGTTTTTTAATTAAGGTTAAACTTTTATCACCTTATCTTATAAATAAATGAACTAAATTAAGCATGAATCTATCACAGAAACATGAAATAACCAACTTTATTTTAACTGTCTCAGGGACAGTTACAGGAGGGTTTGCATTACTGAAGTTGCCATATTTCAAATATATTAGATTAAACATTTTTAAATTTTGTGTTTGAAGAAACAGTACTTTTAGCACTACACAAAGTATAGAGCAGAAAAATACAGATATATTCTTTATTGTACCTTTATGGGCTTGTAAATTGGGCGATACCTTCTAAGGTACTCTTGTTGTTCCCTTTCATGTTGTAGGTTATGGTGACCAGTCTTGAACCACTAATGGCAATATTATACTCATGTACTGGTACCCAAACTGACCTTTTTAAAAAGGTGCCATGTTAGATACAGTGTAATTTATTCTATATATTTTCATTATTAATACTGTATTTGCTTTGATTGTTAGTCATTTAAGTGGTTTCATTGATCACCAAAAGCATTATGCGCCTCACATCTGCCTCAACATGTGGCAACAGTGCTAACCACTGCACCACTCTGACCTGAGACGAACACACAATAAATGTCAGATGGTGTTAAATGCTCAAGTACGCTTGAGCCTCAGTTAACAGCACAGTTAAATAGTTAAATGCTCATTTTTAAATACATTCTGCATTTAATAATTAGTTAGTAATTATTATTAACATCTGGCACTCTCAAATAGTTTAATTGAGTTCAATTCAATTTTATTTATATAGAGCCAAATCATAACAGTAGATGCCTCAAGGGAGTTAAGTACTAATATATTATATTAAGGTCTTGGATTCTAAGTTTTTACAATAATACAGAGAAACCCCCAACAATCAAACGACCCTCCTATTAGGAAGCACTTGGCCACAGCGGGAAGGAAAAACTCTTGTTTAACAGGGAGAAACCTCCAGCCGGCTCAGGGAGCGGCAGCTATCTGCAGCGATTGGTTGGGTTGGAGTGGAGGAAGACCTAGTTTACCTAGTTATTCTAGACACAGGAACTTGAATACATAGTACATTACTAAACACACAGTCTGTGGTTGAAGCAGCAGAAAAAAAGAGGCAGAGAAAATGAACAATTCCACCATCAGGTGTGGATGAGTGAAAACAATACACAAGCTTATGACCTGAGTCGTAACAAACTGCAAGCACCAATGAGCCCACAAAAAGGTTTCTGGCTAAGAGTCTCTGCTGCCTGTTCTTGTTTTCAATTCTACACACGAAAAAATGGCAAAACGGCGCCAAAACACTCCATCGAAGAATAACTTTGTGATTGTGTTTTGTTTACCAAATCTTAGAATTTTACATCTAACCACAGATTGAGCAACTTTTGTGTCAAATCTTGGTTTGTGTTAATGCATCTGCTTATCTGATCCACAGAGCCTTACCAGCCTGCGGCCACTGGAGAGGATCTGAAAGAGTCTGATGTGTGATGTCAATTACCACTCATATTTCTCTATTAGCGTGCACTGTTACACCAAAGGGGCTCCAGATGAAGGAAACAAAATCCTACAGCTTACTGAACAAACAGAAAAATGTGCAACTGTATTTCTTGATTATTATACCATATTGTTATGAAACCTGTTAATGTTGCAGTAACTTCAGTTACAAAGCACCAGTGAAAAGAAAATCCAGTTTTAAATAAATCTTTTAAAAATTAGAGGATTTTTTTTCCCTATGTCATACAAACACAACATTTTCGCTTAAAATAAATTCATTATGTACATAAATGTACTTTTTCCAAGATCTTGTCCACCAAGTACCAACATTATCACTGAGAGAGAAGCTATGGAAGCATCTAAAAAGCATGGTTCGGGTCTCTTGGGATCTGCATGAAATGGTTCTCCTCGTATCTCTCTGACCGTTTTCCTCTGTGGCAGTTTCTAAGTATGATCATCTTCTGCGTCTCTGTCTTTGGTGTGCCACAACTCTGTGCTGGGGCCATTACTGTTTTTGTCTATTTACTCCCTCTCCAGCCCATTCTGAGCCCTTTTGAGGATATTTGTTTCATTGTTATGCGGACGATATCCAACTCTATATATCTTTTAAGCCGGAGGAGGTTTCTAAGCTGCAGCTTTTAAATGTGTGCTTGGAAACCATTAAAGGCTGGATGGCTAAAACTTCCTCCAACTAAATGATAACAAAAACCGAAGTCCTCTTATGTGCCCCAGATAGATTTAGACCCAGTATAATAAATGCTCTTGGTCCTCTTTCAGCGTTTGTTAAAACCATCTGTCAGGAACTTGGGGATTATCCTTTGATCCTGCTCTTACGTTAGATAGTCACTGTTAAATCTCTTGTTCGGTCCTGCTTTTATCTTTAAGAAATATCTCTAAATTGAGCTCCATAATTTCCTTACCGAACCCGATTGTTATTCATGCTTTTATTTCATCACGATTGGACTATTGCAATTCCCTGTTTACTTGTTAAACAAAGTTCCTTGGAGCGTCTGCAGATCGTTCCGAATGCTGCAGCAAGACTTCTGACGAAGTTTCTAATATTCACATATAACACCGTTGCTTAAGCAGTTACATTGGCTTCCTGTCGAATCTGAGTCCATTTTAAGATTTTGGTTTTACTTTTAAGGCTCTTCGACAACAAGCACCACCATATATTATTGAACTTTTGCAGCCCTATGCCCCTAGTAGGTCTCTGAGGTCGAGTAGTCAGGGCCTACTTGTCATTCAGTATACGAGACTGAAAACTGGGGTGATAGAGCTTTTGCTACTGTGGCCGCTCGACTTTGGAACTCCCTTCCTCAGGACCTACGATCCGTTGATTCATTGATTACTTTTAAAAAACAGCTAAACTTATCTTTTTAAATTGCTTTTTGTTAACTTTGTTTGTTTTTTGTCTTTTAATCTGTTATTCTGTAAAGCACTTTGTGATGTCTATCTAGAAATGGTCATATAAATAAAATTTTACTTACTTACTTACTAGACAACTCCACATTTTATCAACTTTTATCCAGGAAACTGTTGTGATGCTTC